>NC_046366.1:520549-665549 GCF_011125445.2 Fundulus heteroclitus | reverse complement strand
AATGGTTCTTTTAGAACCATCATCCAAAATGGCAAATGTCTCCATGTAATGGTTGCCATTTCGCAGGATGACCTTACTTATTTTGAGTAGTACATGGCTGGAAGCTGTTGGTCGGTCCACATACAGCACTTCACTAGATGAGTGTGGAGGAGACTCCTCTTTTGCTGGTCTTGCATTTACATCATGAAGAGCTTCCAAATGTCTGCCATTGCATGTGCTGCATTTAACTTTCAGCTTACACTGTGCAGCTTCATGGTTTCTTCCACATTTCTAGCATTTTCTGTTACTCCTAATCTACACTTCTCTCTGCTCCTTTGTAAGGTTACTGAAGTTTGTACATTGATTCAGAAGATGTTGGTTGTTATTGCAATATAGGCAGTATAACTTAGATGTCTGACTGGCTGGAGATGATTCTGTAGAAATAGAACATGTCTGTGGAGGGATGACAGCTGTGGTCCTAGGTTTTGTGCTGAGTAAAACCGTAGAGGACTTTGGGTGTGCTTGTTTCTCTTGTCGCTCCCTCTGTCTGTATAGTTTCTCTCTGGAACCTGACATTACTATTTCACTTTCCTGCACCTGGACTTCAAATTCCAACCAGTCTGAGAAATCATACAATGTGGGTACTTGTATGGGCTGAGAAAGAGCATAGCGACGAAAATTAGTCCTTAAAGCATGTGGTAATTTCGATGTGAGTCGAGTGACATGGGAACCACAAGTTAGTTCGATCCGTCCATTTTGTCCCAGTTGATCTAGCATTCCAACAAGGGCTCGCACCTTTAAAGCAAATCTGCGAAAGGATGCAGAATCACTGTCTCTGATATTGGCGCCATCCATTAACTCTGCAATTCTCTTCAAAGCGAGCTGATGAGGCTGTCCGTACTGTGCTGTGAGTGCCGCCATGGTGTCACTATAGGGGGAGACTGAGTTGCTGTAGGAGTCTGCAATTAGTAATGCATCCTCTAGCTTGAGGTGGTCAACCAAGATTTGATACTTGAACCGTTCTGTGGCATCACTTGGTAACAGATTGTCCAGAGCCATTTTAAGTCTGGAGAATTCTCTGGGATCGTCATGTATGAAAGTGGGGATTGTAGGCTTCAGTCCCCTGTAGATCTTCTCCTGATGTCCTGGTCTGGGTACAAATCTTGTGGTTGCTGATTTTGATGCTGAGGATGTTGAACGTCACCTGTAGCATGGGGGTACTGCACTGCATGATAGTGAGATGGCTGTGAATATTCTGTGGGAGACAGGTACTGCTGTGGCCGAACATCACCATATGTGGGTGAAGGTCCTCCTCCCCTTACATCCATCCTTTTGCACATCATTACATACGTCTTGTACATCATCGTGCATCACTGAAGCTGACTTAAAATAGGAGTAATGAGAGGGAGATGAGCGTTGTCTTACAGCTGTGGGTGGGTCTTGAGAGGGTAATCCTTGCTCCTCCCCTTCTGTATCTGCGTGACCAACATTTGTCTTTACACCTTCATATTGGGAAATAACTTCTGACTCTGATCCAGATGTACATGGAGAATCCTGAAGTTCTAAATCTTCACCTGACTTGGCTTCACTAGAATGTTGCCTTTTATGTTGGACTCTGTGTTCAGGGAACGGGGTTATCTGCAGCTTGCTTACTGCTTCGGTAAGCCTTAGCATGTTCTCCTGCATCTGACGGTTTTCTTGTCGGATTTCCCTAATTGCTGTCAAGACCATCTCATCTCTTTGGTGCTCAGTGAAGGCTGGTGTCTTTTTTCCACCTTCATAGCTTTGCATGGGGAGGGGTGTCATCCTGGCAGATCCCTCATGACGTTGCTGATGGCCACTTATGTAAGGGTGATTGCTTATGGGTGCTCTTGCTGTATAATCTCCATGTCCAACAGCTCCGTAACATCCACCATAAGAAGGTGCTCTACTCTGCTGACCAGCATACTCCACATAAAATTCGTCTAGATAAGGTGGCCGATGTATTTGCCGTTTGTGTCTAACCTGCTCGTTCCGCTCCATAACATTCTGAGGGAAGGTCCAAGACATGCTCTCTTCGTGGCAACTGTAGCTCCGGCTCGAAGGACCATTAATGTTGTGCTCCCTTTATTTTGGGTTAGTTCTTTAAATGGTACAGCCACCACGAGCATCCGGTAAAGGATGAGAGGAGAGCTTCAGGTCCAAACTTTCTTTAATAGAGCTGAGAGTGGTCTACAAGAAATGCATAAAACAAAACAAATGAGAACTAATATTTCCAATCGCTACAAATAGCTATTTCTAATTTGTCCAGCAGGTGGCAGCAAGAGACCACGAATAACCTACAAGCCACTTATTATATTAACTCTTTAGGTTGCTAAATATATTTAAATTGCACAAATGCAAATCCTGCTTGGTAACTGACAGAACTTACTCTTATTCATTTACACGCTCCCAGTCTCTTAGACAAACAACTCTGAACGATCTCCAACGACCACCTCGTCAACTTTCTGCTCATCTAACACTGAACACACGCTCTTACAACAGCGATGGCTAATGGCAGCTTGAGATGACAATAAACCAATCACAACAAAGATTATTCAGACGGCTTCTTGAGCTCTTAAAGTGATACACACACAGTTATACTAGTCCATTTTCAACAATTGTGTGAAATTGATGTCTAAATAAATGCGTATAGTCTGGTGAAACTTTTTTTTTTTCTTCTTTATGATGCATTTTTTTTGACTGATGCCACAGAGCGATTTATATGGAGGACCAAGTCTTCCATATCTAAAAATAAATACAGAAATAAATAAATGCTCAATAAATAAATAAGCATACAATTAATTGCCACCAAATTAATAAATGTAGGTAGAAATTAAATTATACAGTGAGACATAAATGTATATATCTCTTTTAATTAGCTTATTCTTTTATTCACCTTTGTAATAATTACCTTATTTATTTATTGTGCGTTATAATCTTCAACTTTATTTATTAATTACTTATTTTTTTTAAGTATTTATTTTTGTGCATGTTATAATATTTTTGTCTGTTTTATTCTTCCTTTGTATTTTTTTACCCTATATATTTTTGTGATGTTATTTATTTCTGCCTGTCGCTTTTACATTTCTGCCTGTCCTTTTTACATTTCTGTATGCATTTCTGCCTCATTATGCAAATGAGGAGGGGCTGTGTCTTAAGGGCTCAACTTCTTCCCATTGGTTGGTTAGCATTTTACTGCATCGGTCAAATTTACATGGCTTTTCCCCGCACTAAAGCTTAAGTAATGTCAATCTCATCAGGCAGACGTTCAGTGTCCAACCTCTTAAGGAAAGCTGCTAATAGACTGGAAGAATTAGAACGCTGTACATTTGGGATTTGAATGTTTTTCTGAGGTTTCAGATTCGTTTTTTCCAGATCAGTAACTCATCGGCGGATGATTTCTTCTACAAAACAGACACCTCTCCGCAACCACAGCAAGGCAGACAGTGAGCTACAACCATAGTTTCCTCAAAACGAGTCTCCCATCGCGCTGGGTGAATTACATTGGACCCTATGCAGAGCTCGCTTGATAAGAAAATACTGTAGTTGATTATAAAAGGCACAATATGAATTATCAGATTCACATCCAGGCAATAAAAAGCACTACATATTATCATTATTCTATCCATGTTGGTCTAATTTGTGAAGGAGGCGGAGTTTCATCAAGCCGATCCAACATTTCCCCCTCAGCTGCAACACTTGGGGTTCACGCTGCGTCTTTACGCATGATCCAGCACCGCAGTGAAGTTGGTTTGAATTTGGATATTGGACATTCAAGCTCCACGGAGTCAACGGGATCTAGCTCATGGTTAATCCGATTGAGGGACTCCGATTTCGGCCAGCGTCTCTCAGCTGCTCCCACCTCCCACACGCGGTGGTGCAGTTAGAGACCGTCAAAAAACTTTTGAACCAAGCTCTCTTGAGAAATAAAAATCAATAAATGTATTATCTTGTGACCAGCTAAGATAAACTAATATAAATTGATGCCAATAGATAAAAATCTGTAAGGCACACTTGTTTTTATTAATTTTTAAGCTATTTTCAAATTTCAAGACAAAAATTTGGACTTTTCTTCAATAGCTTCCAGGTCATGTGACCCACTCACTCAAATTCTTTGTGAAATTGTTCTACTACTTCAGCCAACTATTGTCTTTGAATAAATCTTAAAAATTGAAAATAGCTTAAAATGGAATAAAAACAAGGGTGCCTTACAGATGTTATTTAGTGGCATGATTTTATATTAGTTTTGTCATAGGTGGTCACAAAATACGGAATTTATTGATTTTTGTTTCTCAAGAGTGCTTGATTCAAACGTTTTTTGACGGTCCCTAAATGCACCACCGCGTGTGGGAGGAGGGAGCAGCTGAGAGACGCTGGCCGAAATCGGAGCCCCTCAACCGGATCAACCATGAGCTAGATCCTGTTGACTCCGTGGAGTCAACGGGACTTTTATAATCAACTACAGTATTTTCTTATCAAGCGAGCTCTGCATAGGGTCCAATGTAATTCACCCAGCGCGATGGGAGACTCGTTTTGAGGAAACTATGGTTGTAGCTCAGTGTCTGCCTTGCTGTGGTTGCAGAGAGGTGTCTGTTTTGTAGAATAAATCATCCGCCGATGAGTTACTGATCTGGAAAAACCGAATCTGAAACCACAGAAAAAACATTCAGATCCCAAATGTACAGCGTTCTAATTCTTCCAGTCTATTAGCAGCTTTCCTTAAGAGGTTGGACACTGAACGTCTGCCTGATGAGTTTGACATTACTTAAGCTTTAGTGCGGGGAAAAGCCATGTAGATTTGACCGATGCAGTAAAATGCTAACCAACCAATGGGAAGAAGTTGAGCCCTTAAGACACAGCCCCTCCTCATTTGCATAATGAGGCAGAAATGCATACAGAAATGTAAAAAGGACATGCAGAAATGTAAAAACGACAGGCAGAAATAAATAGCATCACAGAAATATATAGGGTAAAAAAATACAAAGGAAGAATAAAACAGACAAAAATATTATAACATGCACAAAAATAAATACTTAAAAAAAAATAAGTAATTAATAAATAAAGTTGAAGATTATAACGCACAATAAATAAATAAGGTAATTATTACAAAGGCGAATAAAAGAATAAGCTAATTAAAAGAGATATATACATTTATGTCTCACTGTATAATTTAATTTCTACCTACATTTATTAATTTGGTGGCAATTAATTGTATGCTTATTTATTTATTGAGCATTTATTTATTTCTGTATTTATTTTTAGATATGGAAGACTTGGTCCTCCATAGATTTATAGCACGCAAAATACAGTAATAAGAATTTAATAAAATGTAGGAACAAATTGACAAATTGGGGAACTGTTTAAAACTTTGGTGGTGAACTTATTTCATTAGGTCATGCATAGTTTCAGTATAATAGTTTTTGTTGGAGGTGAGTAACATTCATTTTTACTTGTCAAAAGTATTTGTGTTCTAAGTATACTGAAGTCTTGCTAGATGTTAATCAGCTGCAGACAGATGCTGGGAAGTTTATATTGTCTGCATACACCAAGCAGTCTAGAAATTTTAGCAATCTTTTTTTTATTTGTTACTCAAGCAGCCCGATGTCTGCATTTTTAAAATACATTTTAAAATAAGATCCAATTTTAAATTAAACAGTAAGAAATAAACATTTTTATAAAGTATGAATCATTGTTTATAATGTTGGTCTACAGGATGTTCATGTAGACAACAGACTCACTGAACTGGAAAAATGGCACACTGAATGACTCTAAAGTGAAATATCTGGACTCGTCTGAGTTTAAAAAAGAAATCCACACTTTTTTTCTTTTTTTAAACATTGGTTATTTTGACTTCCTGAAGTGTTTCCTTGCACACAGCTCATTTTCAACTGATCAGTTTTATTCCCAAAATCAATCCAAGTTTTGAAAACAAAAAACAAACTGGTATTGAGACCCAGGCAGATACATCTTTGAACATGGTAGCTGAAACGCTGTGGCCCAATGGCTTACCAGTAAACCATGTGCTTTTAGGTTTCTTCTGCAATTTGAGACTCCTCATAGTCATTTTTTGAATGCTTATCTCTTTGGTAATTTTTTTTTTTTTTTTTTTTTTTCATTTGGGATTGTTTGCTGATTTGCTAAGGCTTCCCTTTTTCAACATTTGGTTGAACTGTTACCTAGTGACACTTGATTGCTTTGGGGCGGTTTTGTAATTTCTTGCTTCAGTATTGCGAAATGTAAAGGCTGCTGTGTTTGTTCTGCTCTGGTATCTATAACTTTGTTGTTTCAGCTTATCCCCAAACATTGCATCAGACGGGGAGTGGTGGCCTAGTGGTTAGAGCAGCACGCTTGCGTCCTGATAAGGTTGCAAGTACCTGGTTCAATCCCCACAGCCTGCACTCTGGGTCCCTGAGCAAGACCCTTAACCCCTGATTGCTCCCTATGCGCCGCACAGTGGCAACCCACTGCTCCCCAAGGGGATGGGTTCAGATGCAGAAGTGAATTTCTCCATTGTGAGATCAATAAAGTAGTAGTAGTAGTAGTATGTAAGCTGCCTGTTAAAAACTTCAGCCATTGTATTGTAAGCTTTAAATGATTTTACTCGTTCTCCATTGAAAGTCTTGACATAACTTTTTTTAAACTTAATTAGAAGTAGATCTCAAGAAATCAGGATAGGCTGCTGTTCAAAAGTTAATTTTATTAATCTAATTCTAAAAATGAAACATCTGAATTAATTACGCACGGTAATAGATTGAAGTGTTTATTTCTGTTTTTTTAAATTATGGCTTACTGTTAATGAATGAATCCAAAATATATTTTTAGATGAGTTTCCCTGACTGCACGGAGGAATAGTTAGTAGCACTGTTGGCTTGCAGTAAGAACATCCTGGGTTCAAATCCCAACCTCAGGTTTTTCTGCATGGACTTTGCTTGCTTTCCCCATGCATGCATTGGATCTTTCCAGGTACTTCCACAGTCAAAAATCTGATGTTAGATTAATATGGTGTGTTCAGTTTGTCCTCGGTAGTCAGAGTTCTTGGCCTCAGAGTCAGTATTTTTAACTGGAATGGCCACTAAAGTCTGTATTACGAGTCGGAAGGTCGGTGCAACCAGATCGTATCCAACTTTGACATTCCTCATGGCTGCTACTTGCAGCTGCACTGAGTAAAACTTCAGATGTTGACAGTTTTTAGCAGCTTTGTATTATTTATGTAACATTACCTGGCAGTCATAGAGGTACTACTTTTCAGTGTTCATCAGACAGGATGTTTCAGCTCTGTTTATATGCACAAAATACTGCATAGAACAGCATCATTGTTTTAACAACAGTAGCCTGTGGCTAAAGCAGTAATGAATTGTTGCCACCCACTGTTTAACTTTTCACGTTTAGTTGAAAAGTTCAGCACG
Source organism: Fundulus heteroclitus (assembly GCF_011125445.2). Classification (NCBI taxonomy): domain Eukaryota; kingdom Metazoa; phylum Chordata; class Actinopteri; order Cyprinodontiformes; family Fundulidae; genus Fundulus; species Fundulus heteroclitus. The sequence continues at coordinate 658,143 of NC_046366.1, read as the reverse complement.
TCTTAAAAAATGACAAAGGTTTTGCAATACAATATGACTTTAAAATGTATTCTGAAGCTCAAGTTGGCTGTATTTAACCTGTATTTATATTTAAGTGTTTTTTTCTCTGTCAAGAGGAAAACTGCAACGCAAGAATGCAGAGATGACGTAATCTGTGATTTGTTAATTCCTAGTTCCAAGCCAGATGGATCGCACCAGAGTAAAAGATCGCTGTACATTAACATCCATTGTGAGTGTGGGTGTGCATGATTGCATGTGCAGTGTGTTTGGTGGACCTAGCCTCCTCCTCCCAAAAGGAAAAGGGAAAACACCTTTGCCTTTTTTGGCAGGGTTAGACAAAAGATGGACTAAATATGAGTTTTGATTTTTGAATTAATGAAATTAATCAGTGAGAATGCTATACAGCATTCTCACTTATTAAGTTCCTTCCGGTCTTGATTATTATTCCGTACGTTTTTCGGCATCTAACTACTCCTGCATACTTCAACCGATTTAAACAATTTTCGTATCAAAACGTTCAGCTCATTCACGACATTACTGCTATGTCTTTTGGTAATTATAACTTTTATAATATTTAAAATATTTAACTTTTTGTGAGTTTTTTGCTCTCATTGAAATTGAATGGAGAATTCTTCAAATTCTTCAAATATTTCAGCTTTTTGACATCTTACTGCTTCAGCCTACTTTCAGCTAGAAACGTCATTCAACTTTTAAAATGTAGTAATATCTTTTGGCTATTATGGTATGTTTCGGCTTTTTTATATATTTCACCATTTTCGTATAGTACGTCTTTAAAATAATTTTGGCTTTTCAAGAAATTCAGCAAATAACATGCGTTGCTATGGTCGTCAAGGAGGCTCTTTTAGAGTGCGCACTCTAGAAATTCAACAAATTCTTCTCCGAACAACTTCTTCTCACTCGCTCAATTTTCACCCTATCCACATAAATTATACATCAAAACGTAGGAATTTTTGTCTGGATTCAGAATATTTAACCATCATTGGTGTGGGATTTATAGATTTTTCGCAAATAACCTCAGAGCGACACTAACCCGAATCCTTCCCCATTTATTTCCTATGGAGCGGTTTTCAAAAATGACATCTGAAAATCCAAAACATCACATGTTTTCGCATCGTCGCTACTCCTAAACCGTTTCATGTACGGGCATGAGACTTTCACACATGAATGTCCCGACCCTTCTGGCACTCACAAAAAAGGAATTTTGTGGATAACTGTTATGGTTTTTCCGCAGCAACAATTTGTTCGGGAGTAGCGAATGTGCAAAATCCTTAAAACGCTTTGGAGCTTCATTCTTCCACATCATCCACTTTTTTACATCGTCGCTGTGCCTACACCGATTTTTGTACAAACATAAAAATGAACTGCATAGTCCTCAAAAGCCTGCTGATACTCACAGTGAAAGAATTATTTTGATATCTCTTATACTTTTTCAGCTATAGCGATTTGTTCGGGATCGTTTTTAGAGGATTTCTGAAATTTCATACAAATTCCCTTTATATCATAATTTTTTACGACTAAATTAAAATATTTCTAGCAAAAACCGATAGTTTTTCTTGTTCTCCTGTCCGTTACGAAATAAACGCTGAAAAAATTACATCTATACCATTTACGGATCAGGAGATATAAAGTGTTGTGCGAGGCAAAGTTCTCCATCATAACCCAATGAGGCAGAGTCTGAGCAAAGTCTCTGCACTTCGGTAGACTGGCCCGCTGCAGGTGTGAGTGAGTTTCCATGACGACGGAACTCTGAGGGCCAGAGGGAGAGGCTCCATTCGGATAGAATGGCAACTTTCAACATCCACTGCAGTGGCTGTGATTAATGTAGGAACCTGAAATTCGCACAGTCACTTCCTCTTGACATTTTAAAATTTTCAAGTGACTTTCAGCCATGTGTCACTTTTCTTTCCCATTTAGGATTTCACATGCTTTCCTATTGGGCCTTTGCTTCCAACAGGACCTGGCATGATGCCCAGACACAACCCAATTGGCCATTACAGCACCACCCACCTGTGGGAAATGGCGCTACTGACCATTTTGGTCAAATGTTGAGTTCTGAGCCCAGATGTGGTGAGGCTTAGTTGCTAAAGGAGGCGGATCTGACCCATGAACTTTGGTCACGTTTGGTGACAATAAGTATTGGCACCCCTTTTTGAGGCACTTCCCAGTACAGGATTTGGACCAAACTGACAGAGTACAATCACCCGGTGATACTGAACACAACCTTGTTAGCGGCTAACGGTTAGCATGTAGCTAACCGGAAGTAGCTCTAGGAAGCTCGTACAAACTTCTGCTTCACAGAGTCTGTACTTCCTTTAGAGAGAAAGCTCCACAAGAAATTTGGCCTACATCAAATTTTTAAAATTCTTCAAATTTTTCAAATTTCTTCAAATTTTTCAAATTCTTCAAATTTCTTCAAATTCTTTAAATTTTTTCAAATTTTTCAAATTCCTTCAAATTCCTTCAAATTTTTCAAAATTTTTCACATTTTTCAAATTCTTCAATTTTTTCAAATTTTACAAATTTGTTCCAATTTTTTCAAATTCTTCAAATTCCTTCAAATTTTTAAATTTTTTCAAATTCTTCAAATCTGATTTCAATGTCTTCTGCATCTTCTGCTCAATCATTCTGCAGATTAGCATTCTCACTTGCTGTTACGCAGGAACAGCTTTTTCTAGTTCTCTTTGTATTCATTTAGTGAGGAGAATTTTCCTGTACCAACATGAATTGAAGATCCTTAAATTCCTGTTTACGTCTTCTGTAGTTTCAAGTTATTAGCTTCTGTAGTTTCAAGTTATTAGCATTTTCCATTACACACAAAACCGCGTAAAAGGGCACTGGAAATCATTACTTACATGGTTTAAACCAGATGCCAATACATTTCTCCATTTCAGTGAAAAATCACTTAGAGCATAGGGAGTATCCCTGCATGTTTTCGTCAGACATATGCTATGCTCAGTGAATGTGTAAATGTAGTAACTTGTCTTTCTGTTCCCTGACAGGAGACCAGGGTTTGCTCCAACTTCAGGAGAGTTCCCATGATGCTGCCTCAGCATCTGAAGCAAATCAGAGTCCTCATGCTTAACGAAAAGGAAAATTTGGAGAGAACTCTGTTCAGACTTGAACAAGGTACATGTTCTTACTTCATATGATTCTCAAAACTATGATCCTTTCTATGTAGAGATTTTACTTAAAGATGCATGGATATTTTTTGAATGGTATGTGGGGGTCTATTACTGACCAACACAGCTTATTCTGTACTTGTGTTGACTGCCATTTTAACAGAATGGATACTGCTCAAAACTTGGCATTTATTTTGCCTTAAAAATTGTTATTATAAATGTAGACCAAATTGTAAAATAAATATTCAAAGAAAAACATTTAAAAACAGTTGTACACCATAAAAGTAGTGCTTGAGAAAGCTTTGCTCCCAGTGGTGCTTAGGTGGGAAGGAAAAACAGTGAAGTGAATGGAAGAGGAAGCTCTAAGGGTGTGGGAAGAAGTAGAGATGTGAAGGAGGTGATAAAGGTAGGGCGGAGCGAGGTTGTGGATGGCCTTGAATCTGTACAGGATTTTGAAGCGATTTCTTTTTTTTTTTTTACTGTATTTATCAATTTTGTACAGCACATTCTTTACATTTGGTATGTGTTTCAACCCTTTCACAATGCAAATCCTGAGTTAAACAAAACATTTGAGAAAATTTTATTTTCTCAAATGATTTGCATAGTAAAATCATTTAATTGAGGGGCAGTAGATTATATTTAAGCGATTCTACCTCTGGACGCTAGGGATTGCTGCAGCGATTGGTCGCTAAAATCGGTTACTCTGAGTTAACCAAAATTCCTTTAAACCAACATTAATATTCAATATTAATGCGGGAATAAGGCTCGTAGCACTATCGAACAACGGTGGAGCGAAACAAACAAGCCTTATGCTTTAAAACAAGTTCCCTTTTTGAAAGTCCAGATCCGGATGTAACCAGGAGCTAAATAGCATTTTGGTTTGCTGGTTTTCGGCGCTGACTTTAAAAGCTTCGGCTTTTATTTTAGCCATAATGAGTTGCCGGATAACATAAACCTTAATATCCAATCAATGTATGAAACCCCTGTGGAGATAACGTTTGTTATAACCATAAAACACATTTGAACCATATCAGTAATGCCAGGGAACAGGATGCTAGCATGTTCTAATTCTGTTAGCCCCTTTGTTTAAAGCACCATGTGGACGCATCACAAACATTTCCAATGAACATGTAACCTTCCCCTTTGGGTCTCTCTGTCCAACCTGTCGGTGCCTCGTGTGAGTTCGGTCCACTCTGGCCATCCAAGGGAGGAGCACTTGTATGTGTGTGTGTATATATATATATATATATATATATATATATATATATATATATATATATATATATATATATATATATATATATATATATATATATACACTCACCGGCCACTTTATTAGGTACCCCATGCTAGTAACGGGTTGGACCCCCTTTTGCCTTCAGAACTGCTTCAATTCTTCGTGGCATAGATTCAACAAGGTGCTGGAAGCATTCCTCAGGGAGTTTGGTCCATATTGACATGATGGCATCACACAGTTGCCGCAGATTTGTCGGCTGCACATCCATGATGCGAATCTCCCGTTCCACCACATCCCAAAGATGCTCCATTGGATTGAGATCTGGTGACTGTGGAGGCCATTTGAGTACAGCGAACTCATTGTCATGTTCAAGAAACCAGTCTGAGATGATTCCAGCTTTATGACATGGCGCATTATCCTGCTAAAAGTAGCCATCAGAAGTTCGGTACATTGTGGTCATAAAGGGATGGACATGGTCAGCAACAATACTCAGGTAGGCTGTGGCGTTGCAACGATGCTCTATTGGTACCAAGGGGCCCAAAGAGTGCCAAGAAAATATTCCCCACACCATGACACCACCACCACCAGCCTGAACCGTTGATACAAGGCAGGATGGATCCATGCTTTCATGTTGTAGACGCCAAATTCTGACCCTACCATCCGACTGTCGCAGCAGAAATCGAGACTCATCAGACCAGGCAACGTTTTTCCAATCTTCTATTGTCCAATTTCGATGAGCTTGTGCAAATTGTAGCCTCAGTTTCCTGTTCTTAGCTGAAAGGAGTGGCACCCGATGTGGTCTTCTGCTGCTGTAGCCCATCTGCCTCAAAGTTCGACGTACTGTGCGTTCAGAGATGCTCTTCTGCCCGCCTTGGTTGTAACGGGTGGTTATTTGAGTCACTGTTGCCCTTCTATCAGCTCGAACCAGTCTGGCCATTCTCCTCTGACCCCTGGCATCAACAAGGCATTTCCGCCCACAGAACTGCCGCTCGCTGGATGTTTTTTCTTTTTCGGACCATTCTCTGTAAACCCTAGAGATGGTTGTGCGTGAAAATCCCAGTAGATTAGCAGTTTCTGAAATACTCAGACCAGCCCTTCTGGCACCAACAATCATGCCACGTTCAAAGTCACTCAAATCACCTTTCTTCCCCATACTGATGCTCGGTTTGAACTGCAGGAGATTCTCTTGACCATGTCTACATGCCTAAATGCACTGAGTTGACGCCATGTGATTGGCTGCTTAGAAATTAAGTGTTAACGAGCAGTTGGACAGGTGCACCTAATAAAGTGGCCGGTGAGTGTGTGTGTATATATATATATATATATATATATATATATATATATGTGTGTGTGTGTATATGTTTATACTTTCCGATCATCCAAACCACGCCCGCCGACAGGGAGGGACAAACGGGTCAGTTGTCCCGGGCCCAGGACAGAGGGGGGGCCCAAAACTGACACTGACTGACCATTAAAATCAGTGTCAGTCAGCGCGCGGTAGCTTCACAACGTCTCCGCGTCTGTGTAAAGGCACTCTGCTCCCCCTCCCCTCTCGTACATGGCTCAGCGGCGCCAGCCAATCAACACGCAGGCTCTGCCTGGCCCGCCCACTCTGCTGTCTCTCACAAACAACCGCGGTGCTGCTGATTAGACTCGGAGAGAGAGAGACCGCAAGAGCGGAGGAACTTGAAGTGGGAAAGAAGCGCCGTTTTGCTCTATTTTAATACCGTAAATTAAATCAAGCTGTATGTTTTGTAAAAAGCCGCTTATATTCAGTGGAAACACAACAAATTGAAACGTGAAAAACCATGAGCAAGAAAACGTCGAGCAACAAACGGAGAGAGGAGACGAAACTTCTCTCATTGCCCGACAGACTCACAGACTGACGTCACTGACTGAGGCGTTTGAGACCTCCAGAGAACATCCAGGTAGATCAAAGCAGCAGTTCATGTTAATCACATATCTATCATATGTTACTGGAGCCCACACAGAAAATGTAATTAAGACCTTGAAATAACCCAGTACATATATCCTATTAAAAAGTGTTATTTAAGATAACATTAGCTAATCCTTTATTTATCCCACAACGGGGAAATTTATAGGATTAAAGCAATAGGCAGGTGCACACAACACAGACAAAATTACATAAGGATTGAAAGATATAAGAGGTGGATTAGGAAAAAAACCCTATGAATAAAACATTATTATTATTGTTATTATTTAATTGTAATAATAAAATAAAAATCACAAAACCCGAAAGGTCAACAGTTTCATGTTACATCAAGCTTAGGGACTGGCTAATATACAGCAGGTAAAAAAAGCCATATTATGGCTGCAGTGCTGTTCTCTTATGAAGAAAAGATCAACTAGTGCACTAAATTCAATAGATGGGTTGAAAATATCCAGTATAAAATACAGAGATTTCCAGGGCATGAAGTATACTGTTAAGTTGACTTTTTTGTGGTGTGCGTGCGTGTGTGTGTGTGTGTGTGTGTGTGTGTGTGTGTGTGTGTGTGTGTGTGTGTGTGTGTGTGTGTGTGTGTGTGTGTGTGTGTGTGTGTGTGTGTGTGGTGGCGGCAGGTGTAGAGGGGGGGCCCAAAAAGACTGCGTTGTCCCGGGCCCTGGCAAAGCTGTCAGCTGGCCTGACCCAAAATGGCTTTTATTCCAAGTATGTAAGTCTAAGACAGGAAAGTTTTCATAAGATGAGTTTTATTTTAGAATTGTACCCTGGTCTAAATTTGGAGCAATGACCAACACTGTATAAAATATAAAAGTAGAGACCCTTAGGATCAGTGAAGATTCACATGTGCTGTATGTTGGGTAAGCAGAAAAGTGTGCCACTTGACATTTACAGCTCCCTGAACCTGATAGGCATTTGTGAGCTGGCTGTAAAACTCAACTATATATAGTCTAAACTTTAAAGGGCTAAATGTTTTTGGCTATCGCAAGCCAGTATGTCCTTGTTACAGAGATATGTAGGATTATCCTGCATCTCTTAATACCAGGAGCTTTTGTTTTAAAGGCATACTATGCAACATTTTTCAGTTAATTAATGTGTTCCATACCGTTTTGGATGATTAAATGAGTCATTTCAGGTCGAACAAAGGTTTTCTCGGCCGCCCTGGGGGTGTGTGGGTGAAATACCGCACTTGCAATTGCAAGAGCTCACGGCTCGCACACACGGCGAGAACTCCATGTATTTTTGCCCTGCCATTCACTATATGCACGCGCGAAAGCAACAACAAAGAACCGCGTGTTAACGTCAAATAAACATGCAAGCATATCGAGTTTTATTATTATTATTATTTGTTATTTTTTTTATGTTGGCGAGACGCTACCGCGGCGAGGCGGCTGCGGCTTGGCGAGGCGGCGGCGGTAGCGTCTCGCCAACATAAAAAAAAAAAACAATAATAATAATAATAATAATAATAATAATAAAACTGGCGAGGCGGCAGCCGCCGCCGCCTCGCCAAGATGGCGCTGCGGGAAGCTTGATGTTCATACTTTCACTGTGTTAGTCATTGTTTGTACTGCCGTTTTTTTACTGTTCTTTGCCTTCGCCAGTCTGCTAAGCTCAAAACAACCGCGCCTGGCTTGATGGAGAAACAAGAACAGCTGAGCATCTTTACGACAGTGCACTTTTACTTTCGCCCTCTGGGGGGAGCCTCGCTGGAAAATCAATCCCGGTTGCATAGTATACCTTTAAGAAAGAGTTGCAGAGGGTTTTATTTTGTAGCTCTGATGTGGTAGTCAAGGGAAGTGGGTCAGCATAACTCAGAAATGATGTGTGGCAAGTCTGATTTTTTTTAACACCGAATCAAAAATAAATACAATAAAAAAATTTGTCACAGATTTAAATGATACTGTTTTTCAAACTGCATCCCATGGTAAAAACGAATCTTCAACGTTTCTGTATCCTCAGGATTTGAGCTCCAATTTCGCCTGGGCCCAACCCTACAAGGAAGAAGGGTTATAGTTCATACCAACTACCCACTCTACGGACAGAAGTTCATTCGAAACAACTTCCGTGTTTTAGCATGGAACTACCCAACAGGCAGAGAGGATGACTCCGATAAGTACTGCTCCCTGGAAATCAACATCGCTGGGTCCTACGAGTACTATTTCGGATATGCGTAAGAGTCTTCTGTCTCATACAGTAATTATTCAAATCAATGGTTCCTGAATTTGTGGTGCAATGACCACTGGTATAGTACCTTTATTCTAAATTATTTTTGAGAACTGGCCATTGTAGGACCATAACACAATGCAAGCAAGCCATGCCGTTGCAGTCTCATGGCCAAGGTCCAGCCCACTGTGAAATCTCAAGAATTATACAGGACTGGAAAGTGTATAATGTCTGAGCTCAGTATGAAACCATCTTAATTCCTGCCATACTGTGAAATGGAAGGTATAAGGCTGCAATAAAAAAAGTTACTGCAGCAAAATTGTGCCTGAAAGTTCTGACAGAGATATCAGTTTAACAATAAAAGGAAACAAACTGGTCCTGGTGAGATTAATCGGAGAGGTCAAGAGAATGGAGGAAAGTAGGCAGCTGTGAAAATGCTCAATTGAGTTAGAAAACACAATAATCACGCGGTTTACCCCAGAAAAAGCAAAGCCTGGAGGAAGTTTTAGTTTTGATTTGGGAGGAGGGGGAGTCAGAGTGGAGCGTCTTCTCCTACCATTTTGCACTGCGCAGTAGCACTGCGCAGTGCAAAATGGTTGCTACTGCTAGCTTTGCATGGAACACTGTTAATCTTTTCACTTTCCTTCCTAATAAAACCTTGAAAAGCTTCTCTGAACAACGCTTCTGAGATTATATTGTCTAAAAAGAAGGTCACATGTTGTCTTCTGGCAGTTTGCAGACATAAAAACTTTCAACAGCAGCTTATTAGGTGGGTCAGGTGTCTGACTGCACGGAGGAGACAGTAGTGTCTGTGCACTGCTGTGGTAAGAAGCCTAAAAGTTTGGGCAGGTGTGAATAGGTAAGTTTATGTACACTGCTCAAAAAAAATAAAGGGAGCACTTAACCCAATGTAAGTCCAAGTCAATCACACCTCTTTGAAATTTATCTGTTCACTTAAGAAGTAACACTGATTGACGATCAATTTCACATGGTGTTGTGCAAATGGAATATACATCAGGTGGAAACCATAGGCAATTAGCAGAGAGAGAGAGAGAGAGAGAGAGATGTATTTGCAATCATGTCAATAAAGGAATAGTTCTCCAGGTGGTGACCATAGACCACTTCTCAGTTCCTCTGCTTTCTGGCTGATGTTTTGGTCACTTTTGAATGCTGGCGGTGCGTTTATTTAGTGGCATTAGATCAGGAAACATGTAGGCGGCCACAATCCTGCAGCAGGACCGCTACCTCCGTCTTTTTGCAAGGAGGAGCAGGAGGAGCACTGCCAGAGCCCTGCAAAATTAACTCCAGCAGGCCACAAATGTGCATGTGTCTACGCAAGCAAATAGAAACAGACTCCATGAGGATGGTATGAGGGCTAGACATCCACAGGTGGGGGTTATGCTTACAGCACAACACCATGCAGGACGTTCGGCATTTACCAGACAGCACCAAGATTGGCAAATTCTCCACTGGCGCCATGTGCTCTTCATAGATGAAAGCAGGTTCAACTGAGCACATGTGACAGACGTGTCACAGTCTGGAGACGCCATGGAGAACATTCTGCTGCCTGCAACATCCTCCAGCATGACCGGTTTGGCAGTGGGTAACTAATGGTAAAGAGTGGCATATGTTTAGGGTGGTGTACAGCCCTCCATGTGCTTAACAGAGGTAGTCTGACTGTCATTAGGTACGGAGATGAGATCCTCAGAACCATTGTGAGACCTTATGCTGGTGCTGTTGGTGCTTGGTTCCTCCTATTGCAAGATAATAATAATAATAATAATAATAATAATAATAATAATAATAATAATAATAATTGAACATTGATCTCACAATGGAGAAATTCACTTCTGCATCTTATCCCATCCACTTGGGGAGCAGTGGGCTGCTACTGTGCGGCGCCTGGGGAGCATTCGGGGGGTTAAGGGTCTTGCTCAGGGACCCAGAGTGCAGGCAGTGGGGATCGAACCGGGTACTTGCATCCTTCTCAGAGCGCAAGCGCACTGCTCTAACCACTAGACCAACATCTCCCCCTAAAAGTTGCGTGCGCCGTCCGGGAATCAAACCCTGGTCGCAAGAATGGGAATCTTGCATGATAGCACTACACCAGCGGCGCAAAATCTTTGCATTTAACCAATCCCCATTGGGGAGCAGTGGGGTGCCACTGTAGGGCGCCCGGGGAGCAATCAGGGGTTAAGGGTCTTGCTCTGGGACCCAGAGTACAGGCAGTTGGGATCGAACCGGGTACTTGCATCCTTCTCAGAGTGCAAGCGCGCTGCTCTAACCAGTAGGCCACCACTACCCCTTTAATGCTAGACCTCATGTGGCTGGAGTGTGTCAACGGTTCATGCAAGACAAAGGCATTGATGCTATGGACTGGCTAGCCCATTCCTCAGACCTGAATCCAATTGAGTACATCAGGCACATCATGTCTCGCTTCAACTACCAACAACACGTAGCACGACAGACTGTCCAGGAGTTAGTGGATGCGTTAGTCCAGGGCTGGGAGGAGATCCCTGAGGGGACCATCAGCCACCTCATCAGCAGCATCTCCAGGCATTGTAGGGAGGTCATACAGGCCCGTTGATGCCACACACACTACTGAGTCTCATTTTGACTTGTTTTAAGAACATTACATTAAAGTTTGATACGCCTGTAATGTCTTTCTCCACTTTTAACTTCGAGGGTAGCTCCAAATCCAGACCTCCATGGGTTAACAAATTTGATTTCCATCAATAATGTTTGTGTGATTTTGTTTTCAGCACAATCAACTATGGAAAGAACCAAGTGTTTAATAACAATATTTCATTCATTCAGATCTAGGACGTTATTTTAGTGTTCCCTTTATGTTTTTGAGCAGTCTCTATTATTCAAATCTGTATCTTTGAATAATTAATTTTTTGTGTTGATTATATTCAGACAATGATTATTTTGGCAACCCTACTATATACCATCTTTGGTACCACTGTGTCTGATGTATTAAAGTATTTAAAGTGGCAGTGGACCCTGCCAGGCCTATAATACAGTGGGGAAAACCCTGAATCAGACATTTGTCATGTTGCACAATTGACACTTGTTGTCCTTGGTTTTAAGAGCACCAAATCACTGTTCATCACACTGAACAACCACCAAAACCAAGCTCATAACTGGAGATAAATCTTTCAATATTTAATATTTTTCAACAAAACATTTTTGTCTAAGACAGCTGATAAATTCAGAGTGAAGCCAGGTCAATTTGTCAGGGCTGTCAAAGGAAGGGTGAAGCTTGGAAAAAAAGGGCATTACAGCTGTCCTTGTTTTTGGAGACTTAACTTTTTTTTTGTAAATGTTTAATCGTGTCAAATTCTAATTTTACCTTTGGTTCCAAACACATCTAACATATTTTTATTAGAATTTGGTCAAAGTACTATATGTTATTGGAAGTTAACTGGGTGGTTGTCTTGAGGTCTAAGTTCCAATTTTGGCCATTACTCAGTATATTAAGTGTCAATTACTAATGAGTTGTGTCATGACCATGCAGTTTTAGAGAATGTATCATTACTGCTATACCTCAGTTATACTGGTATTGTCTGTGATTTTTAGGAAAACAACTTTTTGTATTCTAGCCCCTTATAAAAGTTACTGCTGTTCAAACGCACCACTATCAAGAAATGCAAATTATGTCTTTTGATTCACTTACACTTTGCCTAATGATTTGAGTCTGTTGCACCATCAGTATCTCGACGAATGAACCAGGCCTGGTAGGAAGAGTTTAAGGTTTTCTAGCACATTTAGGATAACATTCAAAACCAGGTCCCAGCATGACCTGAACTATCTGCACTGACCCTCTGGCTAATTTGAATATGTTTTTGCTGCTTACATCTGCACCAAAAAAACTTTAAATTCTTTTAATTTCAGCCTTTCTACAGATTACACGTTATATAGATGTAAACAAGGTTTCTTGTATAGAATTCCTGCATCGGAACGTCCCTCAGCATATTTCAGACAGACGGTGGAAACCGTACATATGATATAAGACATTGAATCTACAAGTTTAGAATGAAAGGATATCACTTTTTGTGCTCAATTTAATGCAATCCACAGAGGCGTGGAGAGGTTAGGAGGTGGCTACATCGTGGTTGACCCCGTTCTTCGGGTTGGAGAAGACAACCATGTCCTCCCACTGGATTGCATCACCATCCAGACGTACCTGTCCAAATGTCTGGGACACCTAGATGACTGGCCAGACAGGCTAAGAGTAGCCAAGGAGTCAGGTGGGTGTGGTCCTCGGACCCGAACACAAACCTGTAAACATCCCACAGAAACTTTGCCGCTTGTTCCTTTTTTTTGATGGTCTTAAAATCTAAATGAAAACATGTTATAAGAAATATAACTACAATGATACATTTACTCATGTTTATTAGAGTAATAATCAACAGTCCATGCAGTCAAAACACTGGAGCTGCCCTGTTAGAGCTATAAAACAATTCTACTCAAAATATTTTTAGTATAGTATCAAGTCAGGTAAACTGTACGACGGAGTATTAGGGCCACACATGAAGGGAATTTTTTTTTTTGCCATGACGAGATTAATCTCGTCATGGCAAAAATATTTTTCCTCTTCATGTGTGGCCCTAATACTCCGTCATACAAACTGATATTGATCTGGTCAGTTAAAGACAACAAATATTTTTTTTTGAAGTTTTAGGGGTATAATATTGTCTGTTGTGCACTGACGAGGCAGTGTTAATGTCTAAATTCAATACCAAAGGACCTGCTCAGGGGCAGTCAGTTTTGTTCATTTGCTCAAAAACGGTCAGATCCGAAAACGGACGTCTTCCTACATAATTTATATTCTCCAATTAGAGCAAACTATCAAACAAACAGCCTTCCCCCTCCACTTCCCCACCACCTGTATGGGCTTAAACAGGAGGCCGTCACCACAGAAGCCACGGAGTGCAAATATCCCATATTCAACCTCAAACTAACTTCACAGGAGTTGCTAAAAAGGGAAGTTGATATGTCTGACGGTGGTCAAAAATGCATCAAGGTACTACTTCACAAGATTTTTGCACTTAAAATGGGAACAATTCGGGGCGCGCATGTGGCGCAGCGGGTAGCGCGACCCATATACAGAGGCCTTAGTCCTCAACGCGGTCGACCCGGGTTCGAATCCGACCCGCGGTCCTTTGCCGAATGTGTCTCCCCCTCTTCTGCCCCCCTTCCTGTCAGCCTACTTTCGGAAAAAGCGAGCCACTAGAGCCGCAAAAAAAATCCAAAACAAAAAAAAATGGGAACAATTCATCTCCATCATATTATTTCAAGTGCAGGATGTCTAATTATGTTATTTTAGGGGTCAAAATACTCATTCCATTGGCAGATAATCTTATTAACCTGCCCAAATCAAGGATAAATACGCTAACTTTAAGAACATTTTACTTATTTTTAGATCCTTTTTTGCAGTGCATAGCTAGTATAAGAGATAGAGGCCCTTAGTGGATGCAAACCAATAAAATAAAATGAAGAAAATATTCACTATCCACAGAGGATGGATCCCAATCTGAATTAGGAGCATTAAGAACACAGTCAATATTCCTAAACAAGACACAAGGATTGTGACAGACAAGATAATGTCAGAGAAGTGCTTTCTTTTAGCGTTTGTCACTGTTGTTTCATAACATTGCCAACAGTCTTAATATTTAGAATGACACCTGCAGTTTGTCCTGCTTCCACTTCCTCTCAACTCGATGGCACTCCTAGCTGCTCGTGTCATGTCATTCAGCCACGGCCCAAATTTAGCTTTGGACTTCCTGTTTTGTTTTTGATTTTTGGAGCAGCAGAGTCCAAAACAGTCTGACGGGTAGAGTAAAACCATGAAGTAAGCTCCCCCAGTTTTCATGCACGCCGGCTTACTGATCTGAACAGAAAACTGAGCAGCAGTGGAAGAATTAAAAATATGACAACAGTGAGCAGCAGCTGGAGATTGTATAGCATTACAAGCAAGAGCAACATTAAATAAAATGGACATTTGATCAGAAAACACATCACAAAGCTTAAAGGAGTCTATAAGGCTTAAAAATACCTTTTGCCTTTGGCTTATCCGGGCAACACATATGAATATTAAAATCACCCATGATAAGGTCTTGAGTATGCATGCTAAAAAGTCATTTAAGAAATCCTTACTGTATTTTGGTGGTCAATAGTACACAGTACTGATGGGGAAATGCCCAGTTCACACTCAGTTCAAAGCTGGAAAAAGTTATGGTTAAAAGGAGCTGCTTACATTTAGAACAACTCTTGGTGACAGAGGCTATTCATCCTCCTTGGCCAGACATCCGCGCAGTAAAAACTGGAACGAATAAAACAGGACTTGCGAAGCTGGAGGGACCCATCTAAGCCAAAAACAAGTAAAGCCAACAGGATCCAGTTAAAGCCAAGAAGCAAGCAGTCCAGAAACTGATCCACCATCCTTGAAAGTGGATGGTGCCTTTTCCCTGGCAGCACCTGTGCTTTCGGCAAAGAGACGGAACTATGGTGTGGCGCAGATGAGCTGGAATCCCCGAAAGAAGGGGAGGTAAACTCGGGTCGCACCATTCTTGCAACCCGGGTTTCACTAGAAAATCTTCTGAAACTTTAAGATCCAATAGTGTCTGCCGATCATACATCAACTGAGAGTTGATGTATGATCGGAGTTGATGTATGTTATCAAAACAAATAGCGCAATTACACACAAGGTTGACAGCGACAGACAGCAAGCCAGCCATTCTGACGCCATCTTGTCCTCATGTACTGAGTCACTGCCAACCCAAGTGCTGTGATGGGATCATGAGGAGGATGAGAGACCAGAACCAGCAAGGCAGCTGTCAAAGCAACCTGGGCTTAAAGAACACAAAAATTCAGTTTCTCCAGAAATGACAATTCGTCATCATATCAAGTAAATTTTAATGAACAAATGTCCCCCTGTGTGTTTGATGTCCTTGATGTTTGTTATTTTAGTATTCTATGTAAATGTCTTTTATCGTGTTTTATGCATGTCTGATTTTACCTAAATGTATGCCAGTCTCTCTGGTTTACATGACAAATCTACCCAAGGGTACTGGTAATATCTCCTTACCTTTACTGAAAGTATGTCGGTGCATGGAATAGTACTTGGTTTGAGGCCCCCACTGGCTGAATTGAGATGACATGTTTCATGAATTGGCGCTATATAAGTAAAATTGAATTGAAATGATGTTATGCCAACTGTAAAATCACACAGTACATGCAGAAGTGTACCCAGGCCGATCAAATCCTGACAACAAAAAAGTTATAATGGCAGTGATGGTGAAGGGCACAGTGTTGATGGAGACACTTTTGCCTTATCTAACAGCATTAAGGCAAGAAAGAATGGGGGGGAGGGGGAGAATGTTTAAATGAGTTCAAATGATTTTTCAGTGAAGTTAATTTCAAGGTAAGCACTGACAAATCGAGGATAAAGCTCAAGTTTAAATACCCTACTTAGAATATAAATTATGTATCTTGTAAAAGCAAGCGTGTTCGCTATTTAGATAGGGAGGTTTTCTCCCAGATGGGAATTTTAATGACGTTTTATGTCTCTCTCAAACATTGAGGCATTTAAAATAAACAAATGACTCTTAGCCTGGCAGGCAATGTGCCATATCATCGAGGTGATCAGCTTGTAGTTCTGCTGAGGTGTAATGGAAGCCCAAGTTGCTTTGATAGGAGCCTTCAGGTAATCTGCATAGTAGGGTCTGGTGTCTTTCATCTTTAGATAAACTGTGGGGTATGTCAGGTGTGTTTCCCAGTCAATCTAGTACAATACCATGGTCATTGACCCAGCTTTTGGTACCCATGTGGGACTGCACTAAGTTCTGCTGCAAAAAGGGAAACCGTCTCCATAAAGGAAGGCAGCATGAAGTGCTTTAAAAATTTCTTGTCGATGGTCGCTTTGGGCTTGAGCTTGAACTCCAAAATGTTCGAATTTGCAAAATTGGTAAACTGTAAGTCCATTACATTGATTAGCAGTTCTGCAGCAAATGCTGTGACGTAATTGTTCAATTCAATTCAATTTTATTTATATAGCGCCAATTCATGAAACATGTCATCTCAAGGCACTTTACAAAGTCAAGTTCAATCATATTATACAGATTGGGTCAGATTATACAGATTGGTCAAAAATTTCCTATATAAGGAAACCAGTTGATTGCGTCAAAGTCCCGACAAGCAGCATTCACTCCTGGGGATGCGTAGAGCCACAAGGACAGTCGTCTGCATTATACATGGGTTTGCTGCAAACCCTCATACTGAGCAAGCATGAAGCGACAGTGGGAAGAAAAACTCCCCATTAACAGGAAGGAAAACCTCCGACAGAACCGGGCTCGGTATGAACGGTCATCTGCCTCGACCGACTGGAGGTTACAGAAGACAGAGCAGAGACACAACAAGAGAGACAAAAAAGCACAGACGCACACATTGATCCAGTAATCTGTTCTACATTAGATGGTAAAAAACAGAAAACTGTACAGCTTAAAAAATATGACCCGAAAATAATATAAATATATTAATGCAGCAACTAGAGACTTGGAGTACACAACAAATTGTATTTAAAGGTGCATAGCCATGTTATTTGACATGATTTTAATTTATACATCAGTAACTCACGCAAGTTGCATCCAAAGTTTTTATTAAAGACTATCACTTTCTGCTGGAGTATTAGTTATCATTTTGCCATTTTCCACTTTGTTTTTTGTCAATGTGTTAGGAAATAAAACTATTTGTTTTATTTATTATAAAAACAGAAATATAACAATGTGAATGCGCAGCAGGGGATAAACCAGGAAGCAACTAACAGCTGTTACCATCTTCTAGCAAACTGGAAACCATGAAGAATGGTCCAAGATCCATTGAAGAAAACAACACAAAAATATGTTGGCACCCAGCAAGAAGATTAGGAAGAAAACAGGCCTCAGTTTCTTTAGAATGAACCAGGGGATGTTAAGAAAATCTGTTAATTTGAATTACTATACATAGACAATTTACAGCACTATTTGCAGCAATATTTGTGTTCTGTGCATTGAACATCTTTTATAAAAAAATTACACCTGACTTAACAGTAACACAAACAAAATTTTGTCAAGTGTTTTTAAGTTTTTTATTTTACATGTTGCAACTCTGATGCAACTCTAATGTAAAAATGTTGGTATATTGTTATTGCTGCTATTTCATTGCTCATTCAGTAAAGCTGCAATGGAATGGTTAACAAATAAACATGTCCAGTTGTTAGAATGGCCAAGTCAAAGTCCAGACCTGTATCCAATCGAGAACCTGTGGAAAGAACTCAAAACTGCTGTTTACAAATGCTCTCCATCCACACTCACTGAGCTCGAGCTGTTTTGCAGGAGGAATGGGCATGAAATTCAGTCTCTCGATGTGCAAAACATATAGAGACAAAACCCCAAGCGACTTGCAGCTGTAAATGCAGCAAAAGGTAGTGCTACAAAGTATTAACTCAAGGGTGCTGAATAATTTAGCATGACCAATTTTTCAGTTTTTATTTCTTAAAAAAGTTTGAAATATCCAATATATTTCGTTCTACTTCATGATTATGTCCCACTTGTTGTTGATTCTTCACAAAAAATTATAGTTTTATACCCTAATGCAGACGATTCTCCCTGTGGCTCTACGCTTCTCCAGGAGTGAATGCTGCTTGTCGGGACTTTTATGCAATCAACTAGTTCCCTTTTTATATAGGAAATTTTTGACCAATCTGTATAATCTGACCCAATCTGTATAATATGATTGAATTTGACTTTATAAAGTGGCCTTGAGATGAAATGTTTCATGAATTGGTGCTATCTAAATAAAATTGAATTGAATTGAAGTGAATCTTTGTTTGAAGCCTGAAATGTGGCAAAAGGTCGAAAAATTCAAGGGGGCTGAATACTTTCACAAGGCACTGTATATCCAAGTTTAGTAAGTGTGAAAACCACAATTTTTATGTTCGATGGGTATTTAATACGGGTGGTACAATGAATAATTAAAATATATTATGTTTAAATTCAGGGTATTGTAAAAAATGTTGTTCTACATGTTATGGAAGACCCCTCTTATACAAGAGAACACTCAGGCTTTTAAGAAAATGGTTGCTAATCAATAATTGTATATAAGATCCATCAACTTTAGATTAACTTCCCTCACTAGTCCTTTTTCTCCTTACCCCCAGGTAAGACACTTTCTCCTGGATACATCTGTGTGTAGTTTTCTCCAAAAGCTCTGACTCCAGCTGAAGTGCACATTGAGAATCTCCCCCAAATTCTTAAGTTGACTTTTCTTCAAAATCCTAATGGGTGCTGTTTACACCTGTTGATAAACACTTGAAATATAACACTGTGTGTAATTTCTCTATAGAATATAAGTTTTACTAGTCCATGCATTTGTTACTTCAAGGCTGGACTATTGTAATTCTTTACTATCAGGAATTCCACAAAATGCAGTTCGAAGTCTTCAGCTGATCCAAAATGCTGCGGCAAGAGTTCTGATGAAAATCAACAAGAGGGATCATATTTCTCCAATTTTAGCTTCCCTTCATTGGCTTCCTGTTAAATCAAGAATAGAATTTAAAATTCTCCTTCTAACGTATAAAGCCCTTAATAATCAAGCTCCATCATATATCAGAGCTCTGATTACCCCATATATTCCTAACAGAGCACTTCACTCTCAGACTGCAGGTCTGCTGGTGGTTCCTAGAGTCTCTAAAAGTAGAATGGGAGGCAGATCCTTTAGCTATAAGGCTCCTCCCCTGTGGAACCAACTCCCAGTTTTGGTCCGTGAGGCAGACACCCTGTCTATTTTTAAGACTAATCTTAAAACTTTCCTTTTTGACAAAGCTTATAGTTAGAGTGGCTCATGTTACCCTGAGCTACCTCTATAGCTGTGATAGGCATAGGCTACTGAAGGACATCAGGGCCTAATTTTCTCACTCTACTGATTTCTACTGTTCTCCAGTCTACTGTTCTCCAGTTTTGCATCGTATTACATTGAAATGACTGTCGTCATTTCAGCTTTTAACTTTTTGCTCTCTCTTTTTCTTCTTAGTAGGCACACCTGGTCGGACATTCTGTTAACTGTGACATCATCCAAGGAAGACCGATCACCCGCTATTACCATCTAATGTAGAACAGATTACTGGATTAATGTTTGCTTCTGTCTCTGCTCGGTCTTCTGTAACCCCCAGTCGGTCGAGGCAGATGACCGTTCATACTGAGCCCGGTTCTGCTGGAGGTTTTTCCTTCCCGCTAATGGGTGGTTTTTCTTTCCACTGTCGCTTCATGCTTGCTCAGTATGAGGGATTGCTGCAAAGCCATGTACAATGCAGACGACTCTCCCTGTAGCTCTACGCTTCTCCAGAAGTAAATTCTGCATATCGGGACTTTGAAGCAATCAACTGGTTCCCTTTTATATAGGAAATCTTTGACCAATCTGTATAATCTGACTGATTTTGACTTTGTAAAGTGCCTCGAGATGACATGTTTCATGAATTGGCGCTATATAAATAAAATTGAATTGAATTGAATTTAATTACTGTCTGAGTACTTGAAGAGTTTATCTGCCCAAATGCATACTTCATGAGCCACATGAGTTCTTACTTTTACTTTCTGTCTTTCCTTCAGGTTACAATATGATCCACTTCACTCCACTGCAGACTTTGGGGGAGTCTAGGTCTTGTTACTCCTTAGCTGACCAGCTCACTTTCAGCCCAGAGTTCAGCCCTGATGGCAAGAGTTACACCTGGGAAGATGTGGGAGGACTGGTTGAGAAACTGAGGACTGAATGGAATATGGTGTCCATCACTGATGTGGTGTATAATCACACTGGTGAGTGGATACAGTATATATTGGCATTTTTTATTGCTGTTGGTAAAATGTTGGTTTACAGCTCAGCCAGGCAAATTTCTGCACAGAAAAATATTAACCTGTCCTAATTACAAATTTGTAATTGTTCTTTATAAGATGTGTTATTCTTATTTAAATGTATGATGAGGATGACGATGATGTGACAGGCCACAACAAAAGCAGGAACAAGTCTCTCTGGGACTGTTTGGAGTTATTTACAGATTCATTAAAAGTGGACTCTAAGCTTCCCAATGAGGTCAAACTTCTGGAAATCAAATAAAAATTGAAAAAGATACCATATAAATGTTGGCACCCAGCAAAGAAGATTAGGGCGAAAACAGGCCTCAAAGTTTCTTTAGAATGAACCAGGGGATGTTAAGAAAAGCTGTTAATTTGAATTACTTTGCATACCTTTCAGCAACATCTCCCACCCAGCCCTGCCTGTCAGTAGAGGGTCCCTGTCGGCTCATTGCACTCTGATGTGAACCAGCAGCACTCTTTTTCTATACATAGACAATTTACAGCACTATTTGCAGCAATATTTGTGTACTGTGCATTAAACAAACATCTTTCAGTTGTATAAAAAATTACACCTGATTTAACAGTATCATAAACAAAATTTAGTGAAAAACGTAAAACACTTGACAAAGTGGAAAATGTCAAGTGTTTTTAAGTTTTTTTTATTTTGCATGTTGCAACTCTGCTGTAACTCTCATGTAAAAATGTTGGTAAATTGTTATTGCTGCTATTCCATTGCTCATTCAGTAAAGCTGGGCTTACGCTGCACAATTGTTTTTGCCCTTTTTGGGCCGATTCTTCATTCGTGCGAGAATTTTTTTTGATCAGGCAGAGTTTCATTAAGTTTCATCGTGCGTCCTGCGTCATGTAGTATACAGGGGGTAGTAAGAGCCAATTAGCCTCTCATGACCACCTCCCAATCAGGACTCGTACGGTCAGATTAAAATCAAACATGTTTGAAATTCAGTCGGCCCTCGTGAGGTGATTGTGAGCGCCTCCTGCTGTTGAAGCAGAGCTACAAGCGTCTACGAGCAGATTTCCCCCAACCTCGCACACCGCATGTTCATCCATCCATTTTCCAAACCGCTTTATCCCTCATGGGGTCGCGGGGGGTGCTGGTGCCTATCTCCAGCGTTCACTGGGCGAGAGGCGGGGTACACCCTGGACAGGTCGCCAGTCTGTCGCAGGGCAACACAGAGACAAACAGGACAAACAACCATTCACGCACACACTCACATCTAAGGACAATTTGGAGAAGCCAATTAACCTAACAGTCATGTTTTTGGTCTGTGGGAGGAAGCCGGAGTACCCGGAGAGAACCCACGCATGCACAGGGAGAACATGCAAACTCCATGCAGAAAGACCCAGGGGTGTACTCGAACCCAGGACCTTCTTGCTGCAAGGCAACAGCGCTACCCACTGCGCCACTGTGCCGCCCACCGCATGTTCAAACAAGGGAATTCTTCTTCTTCTCAGACGAAAACAGGAGTGGAGCGAGAAGCATGACGGCGGTGCGTGTGACATAGAGTAAAACTACGGAGGAGCAACTCGTAGAATTGCCAAGGCACCGCATTTCATTCTAGTGAGCCTCAGTTTAACAGTGAACATCGACACTTGCGTCTGTTTCTTCTTCTACTGTGTACGTTTGGCTTCCGAATAGACTGGTCCGACAAGCGGCATCTCTCTACGGTGCTGAGTCCAACATGTGGTTTTTGGATGTACAGTGTGAGCATTATAGCATTGGGCCATACAGTGTAAGAACAGATATGGTGAGCAGTGAACTTTTAAACCCTGCGGTTTCATCGTACAGTTTGAGCTGTATATGAGTACCACGACTGAAAATATCGTACAGTGTATGCCCACTTTAAGAGGGATTAGGAATTTTTTGGCTCAAACATAGCAGATTTTGGGTTGGTGATCAATGTGTGTTTCTGCTCAGTTGTGAATATAGGTGTGTTCACACCTGGGAATGGGTTAATCAAAGAGAGGTTTGATTTGATTGCTGTCACTTGATCTGTATCCATCAAATGTTGTGTGGAAACCCTTTTACTTTAATTGGCTCATGAAGAGAAACGGGGGAAATAACTTGACTTTAAACATACCACAAGCATGGTTTTTAATTAAGTGTGCACAACTCTATATACATTACAATTTACCAAAAAGTCAATGCCACACCATTTATGTGATATTATGATTAAAAAAAAATATTACTGGGTTTTTATTTTTGATTGCCTACAACCTTTTCCATTTTTGGTCATTAGAAGGATTTCTCTGTTCTATAAACATTTATTTCTCTACATACCAAGCTCCTGAG
Source organism: Fundulus heteroclitus (assembly GCF_011125445.2). Taxonomy (NCBI): domain Eukaryota; kingdom Metazoa; phylum Chordata; class Actinopteri; order Cyprinodontiformes; family Fundulidae; genus Fundulus; species Fundulus heteroclitus. Next base: position 635,438 of record NC_046366.1, on the reverse strand, counting down.
CAGACTTCATATAAAGACGCCACTCTGAGGCCTTTGCACAAACACATGCTATTACCTATGCCCAGGATGACAACCAGGCAACATGATGGTGTATTCTTCTGCGTAGAACTCTTGATTTGCTCATGTCTGATAAATGGGCCGCCTGTCCCTGTTCTCATCAAAGTGATGATGTCAGTAAGTGTGGCTCTGCCAATTCTGGACAGGGAAAAAAAAGCAAATATTTCTCTGCTTATGGTTTACATCAAGTGCTGTGTAGTGAACTATTGGTATATGCATTTGGGTGTGTTAATAGAAATAAATAAGAATTTTTTTTTTCCTATTTCAACCTCAAACTCAGATTAGAAATAGGACATTAAAAATGACCCAAAGCATTGAATTTGATTTTAATATAGCCACCCAAGTCAGTTCTGTGTTCTGCTGCGACACTGGCCCAGTTAGATCTGTTGGTTAATATTGTAGGCACGTCAGCTGGCATGTACACAGCCCTTTCAGGCTGGCAGTGTTCCCTGGCTCGACACAGAGGTGCGCCATTGGCAAACCACCACTGCGACGGTTGAAACGGGAGAATTATATATATTTTATGTTTTACGTTTGTTTATATTTTATGAGTTTTAAAAGTGCATAAATTATTCTGTCACTTATATCATGTTTGGATATTAAAAATAGAGAGCTACATGGCTTTAATTTCAAAAGATGCATCAGAATAGTTTTTTTGTTTTTTAAATGTTCTCAAACTCGGCACTTGAGGAACTATTGCATGAAGAAGTATTGCTGCAGACTTTGTGCCTCTGATGTTCCACCAAAATCTGTGATGTTCTTCTCCATTTCATTGTCTGGTTCCTGCAAATGTGCTGCCAACTGCCTCTAATATCTGATGTTCTCGTCGATCTGCCGCAAATCCACATAAAACATTTAAGATTTCTAGAAGCTTGATCCGCCTTATCTTCCGTTACCATCACCTGGAAGCTAAGAATGCTGTTGAGGTTCTATTTATTCCGCTTCATCTCCTTCTGATGCAGAATCTCAAGTGAAAACGGGTCAGTCCTGATCAATATTTACTCCCACAGCGTATAGCTGCAACGGCGGTAGTTCAGCTCTTGGGCAACCTGTTCAGCTCAGTCCATCTTCCTGTCATGATTTATATGAACCCCAACACAATCACACAAGCAGATAGTAATAGTCCAAGGTAAAAAATTTAAAAAACACAAATACCCCAACAGGGTGAGCAAAGGAAGGAGGCGGACGGAATGGCCCTTGGTGGGCGACCCTGACGGTGGAACAGCCAAGTCAGAAACGGGCGTCGCGGAGGGCGACCCCAACGAGGCAGAGTCAGATTCGGGTGTCGCGGTGGGCGACCCTAACGAGGCAGAGTCAGATTCGGGCGTCGCGGTGGGCGACCCCGACGAAGGGGCAAGATCCGGTGCGGCCACGGGCTACAGGCTTCAGACGGCACAGGACTACAGGTTAAAGAGATCACAGGACTACGGGACTCCAAAGACCCCGGGCTACACGGTTCGAGAGACCCCGGGCTAGGGGTTTCGGGAAACCCCTGGCTGCTGTTTTCAGAAAACACCGGCATACAGGAGACAGGTAACGCCGGGCTACAGGACACTGGAGAAGGTTTTGGGCTACAGGGTTCAGAAGGTCTCAGGCTACAGGGTTCAGAAGGTCTCGGGCTACAGGGTTCAGAAGGTCTCGGGCTACAGGGTTCAGAAGGTCTCGGGCTACAGGGTTCAGAAGGTCTCGGGCTTCAGGGTTCAGAAGGTCTTGGGCTTCAGGGTTCAGAAAACACCTGGCTACAGGAGGCCCCGGGCTACAGGGCTCAGGAAGCCCCGGTCTTCTGGGTTCAAGTGGTGGCGTCATCCACCACATCGCTGGTGGATGACGAACCCTCCTGGGTCACCGCATCGCTGGTGGATGGACTGGTGAGCGCTGCATCCACGTCAGACGCCGGACTGGCGTTAGTGTTTTTGGCTGCGGACTCAGCAGGATCTGACTGTTTGGCTGCGAACTGAACAGGATCTGAGTCTTTGGCTGCGGGCTGAGTAGGAACTGACTCTTTGGCTGTGGTCTGAGCAGGAATTGAACCTTTGGGTGGGGGCTGAACAGGGAACAGGTCCTCCCTATCCCCGTAAAAGAAGTCCCATAGCTGGGTCTCATGGATCCGGGGTGCTCTAGCCGGACTCACCCGAGTAGCAGCAGTAACTGTATCCAGCTGACTCACCAGGGGAAGAGAGGTGACGTCAGTTCCAGTAGGTGCGGCAGCAGCAGCGGCGGCGTCTGGCTGGGCATGGAGGAAAGTCCTGTGCCAGCGGCCCCGCGTCCGCGCCGGGGGGGACCGGACAGCCAGGGAGTGGCTGCAGCTGGAGATGAAAAAAACGGGAGCTGTGGCGGACTCAGCAGCACCATCAGCAGGATCGGCAGGTGCAGCAGGGACAGCAGACGTGGAGGAGGGATGTAAAGCAGCAGTAGAGGTGGAAATAGCAGGATCAGCAGGTAACGTGGGGGAACCGGGTGGCAGTGAGGCAGCGCGAGTTGCGACAGGAGTCGCAGCAGCGAGAGGGGCTGTGGCTGGAGCTGAGGCTGGAGCTGAGGCTGGAACAGCGGCGGAGACAGCAGGGGCAGCTGCATCAGCGGAAAGGCTCTCAAGGGCCCAATAGTCCCAGTCTATCTCCTTTAAGAGGCCAGCTATTCCGGGATGTTCAGGAGCTGGTGCACCAGGCCCGACACCTGCTCCTCCCAGAATCCTCGCAGATGGACCACAGCCTCGATACGCTGAGACAGGGGGCTCAAAGAAGCAACGGCGGTCAGACAATCCCCCATTCTCTGGCGCAAGGATTCCACCTCGTGGCTCACGGCACATGGTACTGCGTCCATCCGACATCTCTCCTGAGGTGGACTCCGTGTGGTGTTGGAATTTATGTGGTTGGTTCGTTCTGTCATGATTTATATGAACCCGAACACAACCACACAAGCACAGCTTAGTTTTAGCGAGTTTATTGAAGGTGGTGGATTGTGGAGGATGAATAAACCAACAGTCAGTACCAGGCTGGAGTAGGAGGATGATGATGATGGCAGGAACTGGCAAGCTAGAAGGACCAAGTGGACGGGTTGGAGCTGAAGGACTGGAGAATTAAGACTAGAAAGCCAGAACCACAGCAGGATTTAGCAGCACGACTGGATGAATACTTGGGACTGGAGTGAGAGCAGAACCAGAACCACAGCAGGATTTAGTAGCACGACTGGATGAATACTTGCTAGACCGGAGTGAGAGCAGAACCACAGCAGGCGGGCGGAGATGAAGGGAACTCAGGCTGGTAATGAAAAGTGTAGTGTTCTCATCCAAAAGTGTAACAACTCCGACTAAACACCGAGGTAAACCACAGCAAATTGATGAGAAGGAGACATGTAGTAAGATTCAGCATTTACTGTTGACTTCCCCGTATCATAAGCTGGTGAAAACTGTAAACAGAACAAATACACAAACAATACAAACTTAGTTATGTGTCCAAAGAAACTTACAGTACATACATAAACTCTGCAGTTATATGCAATCCACTATGGATGATTAAACAAGAATATCCGCCCCATAACTAAACATTAGCATCTTCACAAAGTAATATCTGATACATCTTACACAACATGCATTTTATCAGAAAATAACACTTACAGCATTGCTTCAACTTAATTTCTAGCAGATGGCACAGGATTAAATGCTGAAGACAAAACACATTCAGCCATGCTTGCTGCAGCTCACAGAGAAAACCGGAAATTGACAAACAGGAATTTTGTGGCAGACAACACAGTAATTCTTCAAAATAAAAGCCTTCGAACTTATTGCAATTACAAATAACTTACAATGCCATTAACACAATATCCTTAAAATATCAAAGAAAAAAATGCTGTCAAGGCAGCACAAAAAGGTAAGGCGAGCAATCATGAGCAGAAGTTAACAGAGAACCAACAGAATGAACAGACGAGCAAGGACTGAATGCAGGGAGTTTAAATAGGGAGGCTGACGGGTGTGCTGAGTGCTGGCTGATTAGTGACTGACAGGTGTATGTGATTACTGAGCTGTGGGACCAGAGCTGTATGGAAGGTGAATAAATTTCCTGAATATGTGCATGGTGCAGCAGACAAAGCTGCACCATGACACTTCCCCAGCCATAGAAACTTAATTTCTCTTTCACATAGGTTAATTAGCTGCATAAGTAACCATTTCCTTTCTTCAAGCACAGCACACACAAAACAAAAGCCTGCGCAGAGCCACACATAGGCGGTATACAAATGAGCCGTGGCTTTGCCCTTCCAGAAATGCAGATGCCACTTGCCTGGATTTTAAGCTGAAGACATGCCGGGTTTAAACGCAAAGTTTTCAATTTTAAAACTTCGAAATGGTCATTTAAAGCATTGAGATTTTTTTCATAACTTAAGCTGGCATATTTTGCAATAAAACGAAAATCATTTTTTTCTCAGAAATTGTAGGTTTTTCTCTTTTTTCTGTTAGTGCTCTGCTGACTTGTTCCTACTTTTGCATTGGCGCGTCACATACAGTATACTGAAGCTAGGGACACACAACACTAAATTCAGTTGGCTGTGTTGGCCTCAGCCACCACAGCCAACTGTCATATAAGGTTTTAGCTGGGGCCTGCTCACACCAAAGGACCTCAGCCTCCTCAGGAGGTGGTGGCGGCTCTGGCCCTTCTTGTACAGAGCTTCAATGTTATGGGTCCAGTTCAGTTTATTGTTGACGTGAACACCCAGGTATTTGAAACCTTCCACAGTTTCTATGTCCTGCCCCTGGATGTTCACGGGGGAGTGAGGGGGGGGGGGGGGGGTCTTCTCTTGATGTCGATCAGCATCTCCTTGGCCTTACTGGTGTTTAGACACAGGTGGTTCTTTTCACACCAGTCAACAAAGTTCATGATGACCGACTCCAGCTCGTTCCCCTCAGACACACATCCCACAATGGCAGAGTCATCAGAGAACTTCTGAAGATGGCAGCTGTCCGTGTTGTAGGTGAAGTCCGAGGTGTGGAGGGTGAAGAGAAATGGAGACAGAACGGTGCCCTGGGGGGCCCCGGTGCTTCAGACTGCCACTTATGACTGACAGCCGTGCAGCCGCACGTGCTGAGGGTTGTCAGTGAGGTAGTTGATGGTCCAGAAGTTTGTCCATTTCAGCGTCCTCCACCTTCCCCCTCAGCACCGGTCTGATGGTTTTGAAAGCGCTGGAGAAGTCAAAGAACATGACTCTCACAGTGCTCCCGGTGGTCTCCAGGTGGGTGATCCCCCGCTGCAGCAGGTAGATGATGGCGTCCTCTACTCCGATGTTGATCCGGTAGGCAAACTGCTGCAGGCTCAGGGTGGGGCTCACCACGGTGCTTAGGTGAAAACCCTGATAAAATGTGCAGACTTAGATGGGTTATGGGCATTTTTATTTATTTATTTTAAATGTCCATATGTATATTTAACTGTTGATCTATGATTAAAGTCTGATATGGAATGAAATTGAACATTTGAGAGGAATTATCATACAGGGAGGCTGCAATTCACCACTTTACCATCTACATCGGCAAGTTCCCCCGTCTCCAAAATGAGCGTAAGCATGCACATTGTCCCGTCAAAATGTTTTTTTTTTTTTTTAATAGAACACACATTTGCATGGAAAGTGACATACGCACATTTCAGGTCCAATTTTGTGTGTATGCAAGCTTTATAAATGAGACCCCTGATGCTTACACCCATTTAGAATGAAGTGATGTTACCTGGACATTGCTAATGCCAGCTGGGAAAACCATTTAACTTGAAAACTTTACATATAGGACTTTTTCAGTTAAGTTTTAATATACTACTTGTTAAAATCCCCCCCAGTGGGGAAAAAAGCAAAAACTTCTCTGTCAGAAGTCATTGTATTTTACTGTGAATATTGCAATGTGGCATAGGTGAACTATTTTTCATTAAAGTGTTGTATGGAGTTTTTTTTAATGCTTATTATTTCCACTTCGAGACCATAGTCTTGGGCCGAAAAAGGGAGGGCCTAGTGGAGGAGTTTAAGTATCTTGGAGTCTTGTTCATGAATGAGGGGAAGATGGAGTGGGAGATCGACAGGCGGATTGGTGCTGCGTCTGATGTGAAGTGGGCGCTGTACCGGTCCGTTGTGGTGAAGAGAGAGCTGAGCCAAAAGGCAAAGCTCTCGATTTACTGGTCGATCTTCTATGGTCATAAGCTTTGGGTCGTGACAGAAAGAACGAGATCCCGGATACAAGCGGCTGAAATTTGTTTTCTCCATAGTGTGTCTGGGCTCTCCTCTAGAGATGGGGTGAGGAGCTCAGCCATCCGGGGAGGACTCAGAGTAGAGCCGCTGCTCGTCCACGTCAAGAGGAGCCAGTTGAGGTGGCTTGGGCATCTGGTTAGGATGCCTGCTGAACGCCTTCCTGGTGAGGTGTTCTGGGCAAATCCCACCAGGAGGAGACCCAGATGGAGACACTGGAGGGACTATGTCTCTCAGCTGGCCTGGGAACGCCTTGGGATCCCTTGGAGGAGTTGGCCCATGTGACTGGGGAGAGGGACGTCTGGGCCTCCCTACTGAAGCTGGTACCCCCTCGACCTGACCCCGGATAAGAGGAAGAAGATGTATAAATGTTTCCACTCCAGTCACCATGCTGTAAAACGACCCATGCTAAGCACAAACATTTTCTCTATGTGAATTGCTCATTAATTTAATTATGTAACACTATGTATGCAAGCTGATAAAGATATTAAGAGTGCCTGAGAGCATTTTGAAATTGGACAGGCTCATCATTCCAGGATACCAATTCCAAACCCTAGTTGAACCCCCAACCTCACTTGACCGATTCCTATGTTAATCCACTTGAGAGAAAGTTCTAGGAGTGGGCAAAGAGAAGCGGTGGACAGACACGCAAAGCTTTCCTTGTTCAAAGGATCTGGCAACCGAGTTTGTGGAGAAAAGAAAGGGATTTAATCTGATGAAGCATTTTCACAAACTATAAGTGAAGAAGTTTTTGACAGAACAGACAAAACAGCATTCGAGTTTGTGGAGAAAAGAAAGGGATTTAATCTGATGAAGCATTTTCACAAACTATAAGTGAAGAAGTTTTTGACAGAACAGACAACACAGCATTCACAGATGGAAAACAGGCTGAGAAGTTTCTGCTGGAGTCTGCTTAGAGGAGCATGAGACCCAGGGTGAAGTAGAGTATGATCACTTAATTACTAGGTAACGATAATGATAACGATGCTGCATTGGCTGTGCTGTGCTGTTTCACTAAGCAAGTAAAGTTTAGGTTGGGACTGAGGGAAGAGAGGTAGCATGCACTTAGAAACATTGTTATAGGTTACTATGCATAGAAAGTTTTTTAAGATTGCAAGTTTAATTGGCCTCATGTACTATGTTTTTGAGTGCCTACATATATTTGTGTCTTTTAATACGGGTAGGCTTTGCCCATGGTTAGAGAGCCTAGTGTATTCTTCATTTTTTGGTCTCTTAAATTTCCTCTGTTTCTCTGTTAAAACACAATTGTTATATTAAAGTCATCATGAACATAAAATGAAATAGGAATCCAAGTAAAAGGAGGAATGTTCTGTTAAACATAAAATCTAAAATCACAGACATGCCATTCATCCAACAGACTTACATTTTGGGACAGGAGGAGGAATCAAAAAAAGTTTAACAGATTTGGTGGGTCTTTCATAGTTTGTACTCTAGCAAATAAAATGGGGTTATGAGCCTTACATCTAGGTTTTATAATGTTGAAGAAACGTAATGATCGGGAAGAGCGTATTTTAAGAGTGGAAGCAATAATTAATATGTGTAACATAACAAAGAGGAACCTGATTTTTCTTTCTTCACAAAATTGACAAGATAATGAGTGATAGGGGCAGATCATAATAACTGGCAGTTTTAACCAGTTGGTGAATGGGATAATTGATGAGAACATACCAAAGGGTAGTTCTTCACAAAGAGACAGAGAGGCTTTTAATTTGTTGATGGAAGATCATAACGTGGAGGATATATGGTGACTATTGAATCCGTGTGCACAAGAGTATACATTCTATTCTGGTTGTCATAAAACATATTCAAGAACAGATTTCTTTTTTATGTGAGACATATTTGTGGACTTGGTAGTAGGTTGTGAGATAGAAACTATCATCATAAGCAAATTGCAAAGTGACCTGAACTCCAAGGAGACAGTGCCTGAGGCTTATTACTATGCTACTACAAAATAAAATTTTCAGGAAGGAGCTTTCAGAAGAGCTCAAATTTTCTTTGAAATTAACAGTCTACAGATTTGGTTGTCACAGTTTGGGAAGCGTCTAAAGCGCCACAAAGGTTAAAAAAAGGTAATTTGGAAAGAAATCAAGACAAAGAAATCCGTTTCTTTGAGAAGATATTGAGACAATATTTAAATTACAAATATCAGACTGTCTGTAAATTAATGAATCGATTGCATTATATCTAAAACAAAAGGAAGAATTTGCCATTTTAGGTAGAGAACAAAATTTTATGAAGGTGGTGAAAAGTATGCTAGATTATTAGCAAGATAATTTAAGCTACAGGATAATGTAATTATATAAATTATTAAAAGACAAGTGGTAACCTCATCAATAGTAATTGAAATACTTTTCATGTTCTATCAAGAGTTGTATACCTCCACTGGCACTCTTAATAAGGAGGTGGTGGAAACGTTTTCCTATGGTCTACAATTATCAGCTCTTACAAGTGAACAAAAGCCAAGATGGGTGCCCCTATAATGTAAGAAGGGCTGATATCTCATCAATAGAAAATGGAAAGTCACCAGGCCTGGATGATTTTTATTAAAATATAACACTAAATTTTTGACTCCAGTTTTGCACAAAGTTTACTCAGAGATAGGGTTGGGAACTGAAAAGATTTTCACGATTCCGATTCCCTTATTGATTCTGTGAAACGATTTGATTCCTTTTCGATTCTCTTTTCGATTCCAATTTGGGGAAAAAGGAGAACAAACAGTTTGATGATGAGCATCAACTTTGTTTACTTAACTATCACACGACCTTACAAACTAACAAGGTCACGATGTCCATAGCAAATGTGCAACTGGAGTGACATTTATATTTGTTTAAATAAAAAAAAGGAATATAAGAACAAACTTAAATACAGTAGATGAGTTGCTTAGAATACAAGAAAATGTAAGTTTGTTGTGACAGTTGCTTATTAATCTCCCTTTAGATAACCTCAGTCATCTAAATCTAACAGAGAAGGCATCCGTTTAATGAAAAAGCATTACTGTACAATTTTGGGAAATAAACTCGTCTCCCCCTGATTTAAATAAACAAGCATCACCTTTCTCTCGCTCCCTGAACTACGGAGCAACTTCATAGCATGTTTTGTTACATCCACTGCAATAGCTAGAATCATGTAAGAATTCCAGCTACCAGTAGTTCCAATTAAACATGCTACCAAGGAAGGGCTGGATTGACCATAAAGGCACACTCCCTTAATAACCCCAAAGAGAGGTAGGAAATTGGTTTATTTCAAGAAATGGCATATGATTTACTAGGAACCAGCCAGTGATGTAAAACTAGCTACTTACCACCAGAGTTGCCTTCCATGCTGGTCGTAACTTTAGCTTCTGTCCGGTAAGAATCAAAAACACGGCATTCATTAAATTGTATGCCATGTTGTGTGCGCAGGTGTTTCTGCCTGTTGGATCTATTTCCTCCCACGGATGTATATGCCATTTTGCAATGATTGCAAAGTGCCTTGTTGCCTCGTTCTCTTCCTTAAAATGAAACCAAACTTTCGACCGCTTCCCCCGATGGGGAGGCATTTTTTTTTGTTTTGCTTTAAAGCCTGGTCACGTCATGCGTAATTTATGCACACGTGCTTACTGAACGTCGTGTGCGTAACTTGCGTATAAAACGTGACGTAACTTGCGTAAAAAAAACGTTGTGCTAACGTTGTGCTGCTAAGAGCTGCGGCACGACGGAATCGAAAAGAGAATCGTTTAGCGAACTGCCAAACGGTGCCAGGGAATTGGAAAACACGGAACCGGTTCTAACAGGAACCGGTTTTCGATTCCCATCCCTACTCAGAGATGCTATTCCCATTTTACTAGTGGTTTAGAAAGGTTAGATCAGAGACCTTAAGATGTAGCTTTGAGGAATGTATGAATAGAAACAATTAAGCTTTGACTCTTTAGCGATGAAGCTCTTTCCAGTGAAACAATGAAACAAAAGAAGTTAGCTAAGCTAACCGGATACATAAACACTACAAGTGCACATGAGCAGCCAGCTAGCGGAATCTAGGAAGAAATGAGCATGGGCACTGGCAATACATGAGCGTGTCGGAATGATAGGTGATACTTTATCTCTTGGATAGGTGTCGAAATAATTTCAGAAGAACTGAGCAAAAGTGTGGTTTCTTCCAATTTAAGCCTGTTTTCTGTTTCCAAATGCAATTTCAGTGGGATTATATATTTTGTTGTTTCATTGCCATCCCCAAGCACGATATTTCAAAGGAAAAGGCAAATAAGGCTGTGTATTGCTTGTCTTTTGATCAACCATACCTGTAAGTAACACAGAACAACCACCTCGTCTGTGTGTTTGTGTCTAGCTGCAAACAGTGTTTGGATAAAGGAGCATCCAGAGTGTGGCTATAACCTGGTGAACTCTCCTCACCTGCGTCCTGCCTGGGTCTTAGACAGAGCTGTCTGGCATTTAACCACCAGAGTAGCAGATGGACGCTACAAAGAGAAGGGACTTCCTCCTGATATTATCAGTGAGAGCCATCTAAATGTAAGTGCCGAACACACATTGTATAATACTTTGTAAAAATCCTTAAGTGAAACTGATTTAGTTTTAAAGTAGGATGATTTTACACATATTTTGAAATAAGCTGACACAGGTTATTCAGTGAGGGGAAAATTGCCAATTTGAAGGAAATATCTTTGTTAAAAAGGGATGACTCATTATAAAAAAAACAATAGTAGAATATCTTGCACTGTTTTATCTTCCTTATCAGTTAAGTTCCCCATGTTTTTTCTTATTTACTTTTTATTGGAGGAAAAAAACATTTGTAACATTGTACAGCAGATTACCTTTGTATAATGCTCTTGATATTACAGGTTTTTATTTTGGTTTCTACAACACACAATCAAAAATAAATAAATGAAAAAATAAAATAAAACTAGAACTGCAAGCAGTTATTAACGGGTTCCAAGCCCACGCACCGCCCCCTTTGAGCATGTTCCTGGACTTCAGCATTCAATCCCACAGCATCTGGTGGAAAAACTGGAACATCTGGGCTTCAGCACACCCCTTCACCACTTCCTCACCTCCTGAGCACTGTCGGTCCGGGTCTGACAGACCACCTCTGATGTCATCACCCTCAGCACAGGCTCCCCTCAGGGCTGCATCCGGAGCCCCTTGCTGTTAACTCTGATGACACACGACTGCACCCCCAGGTTCACACCCAATCACATCATGAAGTTCGCAGATGACATACACTCATCAACAGCTCAGCTGTGGAGGTGGTTAGCTGGTTAGTTCCTGGGGGTGCACATCACGGTCAACCTCACCTGGTCTGTGAACACCACGTCACTGGTAAAGAGGGCACATAAGCGCTTGTACTTCCTGCAGAGGATGAGGAGAGCCCACCTGTCCCCGCACATTCTCACAACCTTCTACAGAAGTACCATAGAGAGCATTCTAACCAGCTGTCTCTCTGTGTGGTTTGGAGGCGGCAGCACCTCCGACTGGTGGAAAATGAGAGTGGTGGGGACAGCAGAAGGGATCATAGGGGCTCCACTTTCCTCCATTAAGGACATTTCATCCCAGCGCTGCATGTCCCCAGCCCATAGCATCAGCGCTGCATGTCCCCAGCCCATAGCATCAACAAATAATATGATTGAACTTGACTTTGTAAAGTGCCTTGAGATGACATGTTTCATGATTTGGCGCTATATAAATAAAATTGAATTGAATTGAACAGAGACCCTCAAACCCCCACCATGAACTGTTCCCCATATATATATATATATATATATATATATATATATATATATATATATATATATATATATATATATATATATATATATATATATATATATATATATATTACGTTTAAATATATATATATATTACGTTTAAATATATATATATATTACGTTTAAATATATATATATATACACATATACACATATATATACACATATACACATATATATACACATATACACATATATCTATCTATCTATCTATCTATCTATCTATCTATCTATCTATCTATCTATCTATATAAAATGAATGTTCTTCATTTACAGTGACCCTTTAAACCATTAATGCTATTACTCCTTTTCATGACAACTCATAATATATGAATTACATGTTTCCCGTAACTTATACCTTTTTATTCTAAGTTCAACCAAGATATTCTCTTCTTATCCTTGTAGCTTGTAGTGTTCAATAAGACTAAAATCGTTTCATTTGAATCAAGGTATGCAGATGTTGATAGATATATCTATCTATCAGTGACGTGCGGTAGGGTTCATAGCTGGTGAAGCACTGACGTCATCAGTCAGATTTACAAATATATACACTCTACAGAGTAGACTCATTGCAAAGTGCTGAAGGGGACTGGTTGAGCCAAATCAATTAACCAAGAGACATGGAAAAAATATTGATTATTTGTTTAAAAAATAAATAAAACTAAATTATTTGTCATTTGATTGGTAGCAGTTTATGAGTTATGATGGATTTCTACATTTGTAACACATTCAAAAACTAACCTACATTACGCACATTTCATTACAAAAACAAAACATGAATAATTATTGCTGTCTTACTTCTACTTAGAAATGAAGTCCAGCTGCACTCTTTCTGAACAAAAATATCGGTCACTTTCCGGTAAAAGTTCTTTTTATCTTCAGTTTTAAAAGTTTCTCAGTCTCAGTGGAGCTCACTGCCAAGGAGGAAAGCCTTCCTTCATCAGTCCTGTTCCAGCTGTATGTTTAGAGACTTTTTAGTGCTTTACTTGTTTAGCAAAACTCGCTAATAACACATACATAACTTGCTTTGACTCTACTATTTGGGGATCAGAGCAGTGCCCCTTGAGCGCCCCCTGCCTAGAGGCCAAGGAACTGCCGGCCTCACATACAACCAGCTCTTTGGCTTTTATGATCGCCCAGCAGCACACGAAAACACATAGTTTAATGACCAAAACAGAATTCGTAATCCACATATATAAAATTGTGGAAAATCAGTTCATCAGTGTTTGAACAATTGAATTGATGATCTAGAGACAGGAAGATGCATTCACGGAATGGAAGTCAGCGCAGTTAACATGGGATTGCGCAATCCCTGGGGAGACCAAGATCGCTGGCTTGGTGGCGCTTCACTATCAAGCACCACCAAGGATTTACGTTTAAAATAGCCAAAAGTCTTCGATTTTAAAGAGAATATCATAAAAAAATAAGGAAATTAGATTAAAAAAACAATTATTATTACAAATGACTGAGTGAATCACAATATATATTGTTATCATTATTCTATATTTTCTTTCTTTCCATGATTGCCTCCCCTGAATGCATGTCACTGCTATCTATAACTATAACCCATAAACTTTGCACAACATTCGCATATTTGCTCATTTTGCACCATTGCATCTCCAACTAGCATTACAAATGCTGTCGAACTCTCAGTTTCTAAATGCATTCTCGCACAAATGCCCTTTGCACAATCAATTCAGTACATACAAATGGTTTTAAAAATCCTTACCTGTACACTGTGACTTTCTCATGCATTGTTTACACTTCAATTGTTTACTTTTAAATCACTGCTGCACCTTATACTGTAATTTAAATTGACTGTAATTTACAAGCTGTATTCTTGCACAAATTGCCCTCTGCACAATCAATTCTGCATATACAAATGTTTTTTAAAAATACACACCTGTACACTGTGACTTCTCCTGATTTGTTTGCATTTCAATTGTTTACTTCAAATCACTGCTGCACCTTATACTGTAATTTATTTTACTGCAATTTACAAGCTGTGTGCAACAGAATTTCGTTCTGTACGCACTCTGTGCATACAAAATGACAAATAAAGTTTTCTAATTCTCTCTAAGTCTATCTATCTATCCATATTATATTATAGCGTTACTTTTTGAATAAGTCTGATCCATATCTGAACTACGGATCTTTGCAAATGTTCTTGCCATTACTTCTACTTTTTATTCATTTGTTAATGCTGTTCCTTCTTCATGTTTTAGAACTGGATATGTTCTCTCTGATCTATTTCCCTTCATTTTCTTAATCATTCCCCATACCTCAGCTATAGAAGTTGTTCTGCCTATTGAATCACAAAAATCTCTCCATTTTGTCTTCTTTGCCTTCTAAATAACTTTCCTTGCTTCTGCTTGATCTTTTTTATTTTCAATTAATTTTTTTAAATTATGTGTTCTTCTCAAAACTCTAAAAGCTATCCTCCCATTTCAAGTCTCTGCTCCGCTTAGAAAATACACAGGATGTGACGTCACTTCCGGTGATGTGCCCAAATATGGGCATAATGGCCGCCCTGTTCACAGTTCTGGATGGCAGAGCTCTCGATGATGAGAGCTGTAAATTGATCACAAACTTCATAAATTTCTTAAAATTCAACGGTTTGCTCTAAAATTCTGAAAATATTCATGAATGTCCAAGAGTGTTTTATCTAACCACACGATTTTTTTGATGGTCATTAAAAAAATGGATTCAGAGAAAAAAAATATTAAACTTTATAATCTTGTATCATTAATTTTTAAAATCTTGTAAATTGGTCAAAATCGCCTGGATTTTTACCAAACTGAAAGACATGGTTATTCTGGCTGTGCTTTACAGATAGAGGCCATTTTTATTGGGATTGACCAATATTTATGGAAAATACATTCATTTCTCCATTTTACAAACTTTTAAAAAATCAGAGTGTGCAACTTTCAAAAACTGGAATACATGCAGTGAGAGAATTGTTGCACCTTATTCAAGGAATACATCCTGAAAATCCGAGCTTGTTACACCACACAAGTGATTTTTGGTGAATTTTTGAAGTTTTCCAGTTTTTTTTCCACACTTTTGGAAATAGGCCCCGCCCACTTGTTTCAATAAATACTATATTTAATACTTTAGTTAAGGGCAATGTCTGGAAGGGAATGAAGAAGGTTTTGTAAAAATCTGATCAGCCATTCTTGCGTAGTAGATTTCTTGACATCACAGCGCCCCCTAGTGATGGACGATCCTCAAATGCGGGTCACATGTGCAAAATCTTATTTGGACAATGGGTTATGAAGGACATGTCAAAATCTGTTATGGTTTTACAATAATCAGCAATTACATTTAGAGCTAGCTAGCTAACAATCACTTATTTCAGCGTTACTTTTCGAAAAAGTCAAAATTCAAAAATCCGCCGCGTTAACTTTTTTTATTTGTCCATTACATGGTTATATATGGAGTTTTGCGCAGAATGCACAAAATATGTAGGAGGAGTTTAACTAGAAAGGTTTAAGCTTTGTAGCCATGTAGCGCGAAAACTAGCTGGGAAACGAAGGGTGTGCCAGTTCACTTTATTTTGCAGAATCATCCAATAAACAAAGTGCCATCAATTTTTTGAGTGTAGGACCAGTAGTTTGGTGGTTACAGGCGTAAACGCGTTGTCCTTTATTATAGCGCCCCCTAGTTGTTGAGGGGTCTGAATTTCTGGGTTTGAGTAGAGGCGCACATTCTGTACTTAGATACCTGATCCTATTGATTCGTTACAAATCCGCATGGGCCGCCCAACGCGTTTTAGCCGTAATAATAATAATAATAACTAGAACTGCAAGCAGTTATTAACGGGTTCCAAGCCCATGCACCGCCCCCTTTGAGCATGTTCCTGGACTTCAGCATTCAATCCCACAGCATCTGGTGGAAAAACTGGAACATCTGGGCTTCAGCACACCCCTTCACCACTTCCTCACCTCCTGAGCACTGTCGGTCCGGGTCTGACAGACCACCTCTGATGTCATCACCCTCACCGCGGGCTCCCCTCAGGGCTGCATCCGGAGCCCCTTGCTGTTTACTCTGATGACACACGACTGCACCCCCAGGTTCACACCCAATAACGTCATGAAGTTTGCAGATGACATAAACTCATCAACAGCTCAGCTGTGGAAGTGGTTAGCAGCACCAAGTTCCTGGGGGTGCACATCACGGTCAACCTCACCTGGTCTGTGAACACCACGTCACTGGTGAAGAGGGCACACAAGCGCTTGTACTTCCTGCAGAGGATGAGGAGAGCCCACCTGTCCCCGCACATTCTCACAACCTTCTACAGAAGTACCATAGAGAGCATTCTAACCAGCTGTCTCTCTGTGTGGTTTGGAGGCGGCAGCACCTCCGACTGGTGGAAAATGAGAGTGGTGGGGACAGCAGAAGGGATCATAGGGGCTCCTCTTTCCTCCATTAAGGACATTTCATCCCAGCGCTGCATGTCCCCAGCCCATAGCATCAACAGAGACCCTCAAACCCCCACCATGAACTGTTCCCCATATATATATATATATATATATATATATATATATATATATATATATATATATATATATATATATATATATATATATATATAATGAATGTTCTTCATTTACAGTGACCCTTTAAACCATTAATGCTATTACTCCTTTTCATGACAACTCATAATATATGAATTACATGTTTCCCGTAACTTATACCTTTTTATTCTAAGTTCAACCAAGATATTCTCTTCTTATCCTTGTAGCTTGTAGTGTTAAATAAGACTAAAATCGTTTCATTTGAATCAAGGTATGCAGATGTTGATAGATATATCTATCTATCAGTGACGTGCGGTAGGGTTCATAGCTGGTGAAGCACTGACGTCATCAGTCAGATTTACAAATATATACACTCTACAGAGTAGATTCATTGCAAAGTGCTGAAGGAGACTGGTTGAGCCAAATCAATTAACCAAGAGACATGGAAAAAATATTGATTACTTGTTAAGAAAATAAATAAAACTAAATTATTTGTCATTTGATTGGTAGCAGTTTATGAGTTATGATGGATTTCTACATTTGTAACACATTCAAAAACTAACCTACATTACGCACATTTCATTACAAAAACAAAACATGAATAATTATTGCTGTCTTACTTCTACTTAGAAATGAAGTCCAGCTGCACTCTTTCTGAATAAAAATATCGGTCACTTTCCGGTAAAAGTTCTTTTTATCTTCTTCAGTTTTAAAAGTTTCTCAGTCTCAGTGGAGCTCACTGCCAGGGAGGAAAGCCTTCCTTCATCAGTCCTGTTCCAGCTGTATGTTTAGAGTCTTTTTAGTGCTTTACTTGTTTAGCAAAACTCGCTAATAACACATCCATAACTTGCTTTGACTCTACTATTTTGGGATAAGAGCGGTGCCCCTTGAGCGCCCCCTGCCTAGAGGCCAAGGAACTGCCGGCCTCACATACAACCAGCTCTTTGGCTTTTATGATCGCCCAGCAGCACACAAAAACACATAGTTTAATGACCAAAACAGAATTCGTAATCCACATATATTAAATTGTGGAAAATCAGTTCATCAGTGTTTGAACAATTGAATTTATGATCTAGAGACAGGAAGATGCATTCACGGAATGGAAGTCAGCGCAGTTAACATGGGATTGCGCAATCCCTGGGGAGACCAAGATCGCTGGCTTGGTGGCGCTTCACTATCAAGCACCACCAAGGATTTACGTTTAAAATAGCCAAAAGTCTTCGATTTTAAAGAGAATATGATAAAAAAATAAGGAAATTAGATTAAAAAAACAATTATTATTACAAATGACTGCGTGAATCACAATATATATTGTTATCATTATTCTATATTTTCTATCTTTCCATGATTGCCTCCCCTGAATGCATGTCACTGCTATCTATAACTATAACCCATAACCTTTGCACAACATTCGCATATTTGCTGATTTTGCATCATTGCATCTCCAACTAGCATTACAAATGCTGTCGAACTCTCAGTTTCTAAATGCATTCTCGCACAAATGCCCTTTGCACAATCAATTCAGTACATACAAATGGTTTTAAAAATACTTACCTGTACACTGTGACTTTCTCATGCATTGTTTACACTTCAATTGTTTACTTTTAAATCACTGCTGCACCTTATATTGTAATTTAAATTGACTGTAATTTACAAGCTGTATTCTTGCACAAATTGCCCTCTGCACAATCAATTCTGCATATACAAATGTTTTTTTAAAAATACACACCTGTACACTGTGACTTCTCCTGATTTGTTTGCATTTCAATTGTTTACTTCAAATCACTGCTGCACCTTATACTGTAATTTATTTTACTGCAATTTACAAGCTGTATGCAACAGAATTTTGTTCTGTACGCACTCTGTGCATACAAACTGACAAATAAAGTTTTCTAATTCTCTCTAAGTCTATCTATCTATCCATATTATATTATAGCGTTACTTTTCGAATAAGTCTGATCCATATCTAAACTATGGATCTTTGCAAATGTTCTTGCCATTACTTCTACTTTTTATTCATTTGTTAATGCTGTTCCTTCTTCATGTTTTAGAACTGGATATGTTCTCTCTGATCTATTTCCCTTCATTTTCTTAATCATTCCCCATACCTCAGCTATAGAAGTTGTTCTGCCTATTGAATCACAAAAATCTCTCCATTTTGTCTTCTTTGCCTTCTAAATAACTTTCCTTGCTTCTGCTTGATCTTTTTTATATCCAATTTAATTTTTTAAATTATGTGTTCTTCTCAAAACTCTAAAAGCTATCCTCCCATTTCAAGTCTCTGCTCCGCTTAGAAAATACACAGGATGTGACGTCACTTCCGGTGATGTGCCCAAATATGGGCATAATGGCCGCCCTGTTCACAGTTCTGGATGGCAGAGCTCTCGATGATGAGAGCTGTAAATTGATCACAAACTTCATAAATTTCTTAAAATTCAACGGTTTGCTCTAAAATTCTGAAAATATTCATGAATGTCCAAGAGTGTTTTATCTAACCACACGATTTTTTTGATGGTCATTAAAAAAATGGATTCAGAGAAAAAAAATATTAAACTTTATAATCTTGTATCATTAATTTTTAAAATCTTGTAAATTGGTCAAAATCGCCTGGATTTTTACCAAACTGAACGACATCGTTATTCTGGCTGTGCTTTACAGATAGAGGCCATTTTTATTGGGATTGACCAATATTTGTGGAAAATACATTGATTTCTCCATTTTACAAACTTTTAAAAAATCAGAGTGTGCAACTTTCAAAAACTGGAATACATGCAGTGAGAGAATTGTTGCACCTTATTCAAGGAATACATCCTGAAAATCTGAGCTTGTTACACCACACAAGTGATTTTAGGTGAATTTTTGAAGTTTTCAAGTTTTTTTCCACACTTTTGGAAATAGGCCCCGCCCACTTGTTTCAATAAATACCATATTTAATACTTTAGTTAAGGGCAATGTCTGGAAGGGAATGAAGAAGGTTTTGTAAAAATCCGATCAGCCATTCTTGCGT
The DNA here is from genome assembly GCF_011125445.2 of Fundulus heteroclitus. Taxonomy (NCBI): domain Eukaryota; kingdom Metazoa; phylum Chordata; class Actinopteri; order Cyprinodontiformes; family Fundulidae; genus Fundulus; species Fundulus heteroclitus. The sequence continues at coordinate 615,865 of NC_046366.1, read as the reverse complement.
AGTAGATTTCTTGACATCACAGCGCCCCCTAGTGATGGACGATCCTCAAACAGCGGGTCACATGTGCAAAATCTTATTTGGACTATGTGTTATGAAGGACATGTCAAAATCTGTTATGGTTTTAGAATAATCAGCAATTACATTTAGAGCTAGCTAGCTAACAATCACTTATTTTAGCGTTACTTTTCGAAAAAGTCAAAATTCAAAAATCCGCCGCGATAACTTTTTTTATTTGTCCATTACATGGTTATATATACAGTTTTGCGCGGATTGCACAAAATATGTAGGAGGAGTTTAACTAGAAAGGTTTAAGCTTTGTAGCCATGTAGCGCGAAAACTAGCTAGGGAAACGAAGGGTGTGCCAATTCCCTTTATTTAGCAGAATCATCCAATAAACAAAGTGCATGTGAAGTTTTTGAGTGTAGGGACCAGTAGTTTGGTGGTTACAGGCCTAAACGCATTGTCCTTTATTATAGCGCCCCCTAGTTGTTGAGGGGTCTGAATTTCTGGGTTTGAGTAGGGGCGCACGTTCTGAACTTAGATACCTGATCCAATTGATTCGTTACAAATCCGCGTGTGCTCCACAACGCGTTTTAATTCCGTAATAATAATAATAATAATAATAAATAATTTAAAAACACTAGAAAAACAATAGGGTTCTCTGCTCACAGAGCAGACGAACGGCATAGCCGTTCGCCTGCGCTGCGGGCTTGGAACCCTAACTAGAACTGCAAGCAGTTATTAACGGGTTCCAAGCCCGGGCACCGCCCCCTTTGAGCATGTTCCTGGACTTCTGCGTTCAATCCCGCAGCATCTGGTTGAAAAACTGGAACATCTGGGCTTCAGCACACCCCTTCACCACTTCCTCACCTCCTGAGCACTGTCGGTCCGGGTCTGACAGACCAGCTCTGATGTCATCACCCTCAGCACGGGCTCCCCTCAGGGCTGCATCCGGAGCCCCTTGCTGTTTACTCTGATGACACACGACTGCACCCCCAGGTTCACCCCCAATCACATCATGAAGTTCGCAGATGACATAAACTCATTAACAGCTCAGCTGTGGAGGTGGTTAGCAGCACCAAGTTCCTGGGGGTGCACATCACGGTCAACCTCACCTGGTCTGTGAACACCACGTCACTGGTAAAGAGGGCACAGAAGCGCTTGTACTTCCTGCAGAGGATGAGGAGAGCCCACCTGTCCCCACACATTCTCACAACCTTCTACAGAAGTACCATAGAGAGCATTCTGACCAGCTGTCTCTCTGTGTGGTGTGGAGGCTGCAGCACCTCCGACTGGTGGTAAATGAGGAGAGTGGTGGGGACAGCAGAATGGGATCATAGGGGCTCCTCTTTCCTCCATTAAGGACATTTCATCCCAGCGCTGCATGTCCCCAGCCCATAGCATCAGCGCTGCATGTCCCCAGCCCATAGCATCAACAAATAATATGATTGAACTTGACTTTGTAAAGTGCCTTGAGATGACATGTTTCATGATTTGGCGCTATATAAATAAAATTGAATTGAATTGAATTGAACAGAGACCCTCAAACCCCCACCATGAACTGTTCCCCATATATATATATATATATATATATATATATATATATATATATATATATATATATATATATATATATATATAATGAATGTTCTTCATTTACAGTGACCCTTTAAACCATGAATGCTATTACTCCTTTTCATGACAACTCATAATATATGAATTACATGTTTCCCGTAACTTATACCTTTTTATTCTAAGTTCAACCAAGATATTCTCTTCTTATCCTTGTAGCTTGTAGTGTTAAATAAGACTAAAATCGTTTCATTTGAATCAAGGTATGCAGATGTTGATAGATATATCTATCTATCAGTGACGTGCGGTAGGGTTCATAGCTGGTGAAGCACTGACGTCATCAGTCAGATTTACAAATATATACACTCTACAGAGTAGACTCATTGCAAAGTGCTGAAGGGGACTGGTTGAGCCAAATCAATTAACCAAGAGACATGGAAAAAATATTGATTATTTGTTTAAAAAATAAATAAAACTAAATTATTTGTCATCTGCCGGCCTCACATACAACCAGCTCTTTGGCTTTTATGATCGCCCAGCAGCACACGAAAATACATAGTTTAATGACCAAAACAGAATTTGTAATCCACATATATTAAATTGTGGAAAATCAGTTCATCAGTGTTTGAACAATTGAATTTATGATCTAGAGACAGGAAGATGCATTCACGGAATGGAAGTCAGCACAGTTAACGTGGGATTGCGCAATCCCAGTGGAGGCCAAGATCGCTGGCTTGGTGGCGCTTCACTATCAAGCACCACCAAGGATTTACGGTAAAAATAGTGAAAAGTCTTCGATTTTAAAGACAATATGATAAAAAAAATAAGGAAATTAGATTAAAAAAACAACTATTATTACAAATGACTGAGTGAATCACAATATATATTATGTTATCATTATTCTATATTTTCTTTATTTCCATGATTGCCTCCCCTGAATGCATGTCACTGCTATCTATAACTATAACCCATAAACTCTGCACAACATTCGCATATTTGCTCATTTTGCATCATTGCATCTCCAACTAGCATTACAAATCCTGTCGAAGTCTCAGTTTCTAAATGCATTCTCGCACAAATGCCCTTTGCACAATCAATCCAGTACATACAAATAGTTTTAAAAATACTTACCTGTACACTGTGACTTTCTCATGCATTGTTTACACTTCAATTGTTTACTTTTAAATCACTGCTGCACCTTATACTGTAATTTAAATTGACTGTAATTTACAAGCTGTATTCTTGCACAAATTGCCCTCTGCACAATCAATTCTGCATATACAAATGTTTTTTAAAAATACACACCTGTACACTGTGACTTCTCCTGATTTGTTTGCATTTCAATTGTTTACTTCAAGTCACTGCTGCACCTTATACTGTAATTTATTTTACTGCAATTTACAAGCTGTATGCAACAGAATTTCGTTCTGTACGCACTCTGTGCATACAAAATGACAAATAAAGTTTTCTAATTCTCTCTAAGTCTATCTATCTATCTATCCATATTATATTATAGCGTTACTTTTCGAATAAGTCTGATCCATATCTGAACTATGGATCTTTGCAAATGTTCTTGCCATTACTTCTACTTTTTATTCATTTGTTAATGCTGTTCCTTCTTCATGTTTTAGAACTGGATATGTTCTCTCTGATCTATTTCCCTTCATTTTATTAATCATTCCCCATTCCTCAGCTATAGAAGTTGTTCTGCCTATTGAATCACAAAAATCTCTCCATTTTGTCTTCTTTGCCTTCTAAATAACTTTCCTTGCTTCTGCTTGATCTTTTTTATATTCAATTAAATTTTTTAAATTATGTGTTCTTCTCAAAACTCTAAAAGCTATCCTCCCATTTCAAGTCTCTGCTCCGCTTAGAAAATACACAGGATGTGACGTCACTTCCGGTGATGTGCCCAAATATGGGCATAATGGCCGCCCTGTTCACAGTTCTGGATGGCAGAGCTCTCGATGATGAGAGCTGTAAATTGATCACAAACTTCATAAATTTGTTAAAATTCAACGGTTTGCTCTAAAATTCTGAAAATATTCATGAATGTCCAAGAGTGTTTTATCTAACCACACGATTTTTTTGATGGTCATTAAAAAAATGGATTCAGAGAAAAAAAATATTAAACTTTATAATCTTATATCATTAATTTTTAAAATCTTGTAAATTGGTCAAAATCGCCTGGATTTTTACCAAACTGAAAGACATGGTTATTCTGGCTGTGCTTTACAGATAGAGGCCATTTTTATTGGGATTGACCAATATTTGTGGAAAATACATTGATTTCTCCATTTTACAAACTTTGAAAAAATCAGAGTGTGCAACTTTCAAAAACTGGAATACATGCAGTGAGAGAATTGTTGCACCTTATTCAAGGAATACATCCTGAAAAGCCGAGCTTGTTACACCACACAAGTGATTTTTGGTGAATTTTTGAAGTTTTCCAGTTTTTTTCCACACTTTTGGAAATAGGCCCCGCCCACTTGTTTCAATCATTACCATATTTAAGACTTTAGTTAAGGGCTATTACTGGAAGGGGATGAAAAAGGTTTTGTAAAAATCCGATAAGCCATTCTTGCGTAGTAGATTTCTTGACATCACAGCGCCCCCTAGTGATGGACGATCCTCAAACGCGGGTCACATGTGCAAAATCTTATTTGGACTATGTGTTATGAAGGACATGTCAAAATCTGTTATAGTTTTAGAATAATCAGCAATTACATTTCGAGCTAGCTAGCTAACAATCACTTATTTTAGCGTTACTTTTCGAAAAAGTCAAAATTCAAAAATCCGCCGCGATAACTTTTTTTATTTGTCCATTACATGGTTATATATGGAGTTTTGCGCGGATTGCACAAAATATGTAGGAGGAGTTTAACTAGAAAGGTTTAAGCTTTGTAGCCATGTAGCGCGAAAACTAGCTGGGAAACGAAGGGTGTGCCAATTCCCTTTATTTTGCAGAATCATCCAATAAACAAAGTGATGTGAAGTTTTTGAGTGTGGGACCAGTAGTTTGGTGGTTATAGGCCAAAACGCATTGTCCTTTATTATAGCGCCCCCTAGTTGTTGAGGGGTCTGAATTTCTGGGTTTGAGTAGAGGCGCACATTCTGTACTTAGATACCTGATCCTATTGATTCGTTACAAATCCGCATGGGCCGCCCAACGCGTTTTAGCCGTAATAATAATAATAATAATAATAATAAATAATTTAAAAACACTAGAAAAACAATAGGGTTCTCTGCTCACAGAGCAGACGAACGGCATAGCCGTTCGCCTGCGCTGCGGGCTTGGAACCCTAATAATAAATAATTTAAAAACACTAGAAAAACAATAGGGTTCTCTGCTCACAGAGCAGACGAACGGCATAGCCGTTCGCCTGCGCTGCGGGCTTGGAACCCTAATAAATAATTTAAAAACACGAGAAAAACAATAGGGTTCTCTGCTCACAGAGCAGACGAACGGCATAGCCGTTCGCCTGCGCTGCGGGCTTGGAACCCTAATAATTTAAAAACACGAGAAAAACAATAGGGTTCTCTGCTCACAGAGCAGACGAACGGCATAGCCGTTCGCCTGCGCTGCGGGCTTGGAACCCTAACTAGAACTGCAAGCAGTTATTAACGGGTTCCAAGCCCATCCACGCCCCGTTTCCTTTCGAGCATGTTCCTGGACTTCAGTTCAGCGTTCAACACCCTCATCCCACAGCATCTGGTGGAAAAACTGGAACATCTGGGCTTCAGCACACCCCTCACCACTTCCTCACCTCCTGACCACTGTGGGTCCGGGACTGACAGATCACCTCTGATGTCATCACCCTCAGCGCGGGCTCCCCTCAGGGCTGCGTCCTGAGCCCCCTGCTGTTTACTCTGATGACACACAACTGCACCCCCAGGTTCACCCCCAATCACATCATGAAGTTTGCAGATGACATGATGGTGGTGGGCCTGATCAGAAACTAAAACGACTGGAACCACAAAGAGGAGGTGGAGCAGCTGGTGGGGCGGCGCAGAGACAACATCCTGATCCTGAACGTGGTAAAGACGAAGGAGATCATCGTCGACATCAGGAAGAACCGGCCTTGCCAGGCTCCACTTCTCATCAACAGCTCAGCTGTGGAGGTGGTCAGCAGCACCAAATTCCTCAGGGTGCCGTCACAGACAACCTCAGCGGGTCTGTGAACACCACGTCACTGGTGAAGAGGGCACAGAAGCCCTTGTACTTCCTGTGGAGGATGAAGAGAACCCACCTGTCGCCATCCTCACAACCTTCTACAGAAGCATGATAGAGAGCATTGTGACCAGCTGTCTCTCTGTGTGGTGTGGGGGCTGCAGAACCTCTGACTGGAGGAACGTGAGGAAAGTGGTGAGGACAGGAGAAGGTATCATTGGGGCTCCTCTCCCCTCCATTAAGGAAATTTCATCCCAGCGCTGCATGTCCATCATCAGAGACCCCTCACACCCCCACCATGGATTGTTCTCCCTGCTGCCCACTGGGAAAAGGTTCCACAGCATCCGCTGCAGGTCCACCACACACACACACACACACGTCACATCCTGTGGACGCCCTGTTCACAGCTCTGGATGGTCAAAGCTGTGAACAGATAATAAAATTCATAAATTCATTTAAAATCAACGGTTTGCTCTAAAATTCTAAAAATATTCACGGATCTCCAAGAGGGCTTTCTCTAATGATTAGATTTTTTTCATGGTCGTTAAGAAAATATTTACAGAGAAAAAAATTCTAAACTTTATAGTGCTGTACCTGTTAATGTCAATGTCTTCTAAATATGTCAAAATCGCCTGGATTTTTACCAAACTAAAATCCATGTTTAGTCTGCATGTGATTTACAAATAGAAGCCATTTTTATTGGCATTGAACAATATTTGTGGAAAATACATTGATTTCTCCATTTTCCAAACTTTTAAAAAAACAGAGTGTGGGACTACATCCTGAAATACATCCGGAATACATCTGGAATACATCCTGAAAATCTGAGCTTGTTACACCACAAAATTGATTTTTGGTAATTTTTTTAAAGTTTTCAAGGTTTTTTTTCCCACACTTTTGGAAATAGGCCCCGCCCACTTATTTAAATCCTTACCATATGTAATACTTTAGTTAAGGGCTATGACTGGAAGGGGAGGAAGAAGGTTTTGTAAAAAATCCGATCAGCCATTCTTGCGTAGTAGATTTCATGACATCACAGCGCCCCCTAGTGATGGACGACCCTCAAATGTGGGTCACATGTGCAAAATCTTATTTGGACTATGGATTATGAAGGACATGTTAAAATCTGTTATGGTTTTAGAATAATCAGCAATTACATTTAGAGCTAGCTAGCTAACAATCACTTATTTTAGCGTTACTTTTCGTAAAAAGTCAAAATTAAAAAATCTGCCACGTTAACTTTTTTTATTTGTCCATTACACGGTTATATATGGAGTTTTGCGCAGATTGCATAATAAATGTTGGAGGAGTTTAACAAGAAAGGTTTAACCTTTGTAGCCATGTAGCGCGAAAACTAGCTGGGAAACGAAGGGTGTGCCAATTCCCTTTTTGATGCAGAATCATCCAATAAACAAAGTGATATGAAGTTTTTGAGTGTGGGACCAATAGTTTGGTGGTTACAGGTTAAACGCATTGTCCTTTGTTATAGCGCCCCCTAGTTGTTGAGGGGTCTGAATTTCTGGCTTTGAGTAGCGGTGCACATTCTATAATTAGATACCTGATTCATTTGATTTGTTACAAATCCACATGGGCCGCACAATGCGTTTTAGCGGAGAAAAATAATTATGTATAATAATAAATAATGGGAAAACAAGCGCTGCGGGCTTGGAACCCTAATAAAAAACAGCCCAGTAGAACTGGGTGGTGGGGACCTATTTCTTCAGATTTTTTTTTTTTTTTTTTACAAAAGGGCTTACATTGGAACATTAACAATGAAGTGAAGCAGTAAGGTTTACAAAAAAGTCAGACCTCAGGTTTTTGTCCACCTAGACCACATTCTGTAAAAATTATCTATTTGCACTCTGAAAAAATATGACAACTATTGCATTGTGAAGATTTCTTGCACAATTTTTATCCACTCATCCATTATTGGTGCTTGTGACCAAAGCCATCTCCTTGTGAGAGGTTTTTTACTTGTACAAATGTTTACTAATCTTTAGAAGATTACCCACCTATATATTTCCCAAATACATGGTTACAAAGTCCAAGTGAAAAGCGACAGAAAAATATTCTGCACATGCTCATGTATTTAAGATGTTGTGCCCTTACGTACTGTATTACGTTATTTAATATTCAATAATGTTATCCGTTATCCAGGATGCCTATAGCACTATGCTAGCAGACATTCAATGCTAATTTAAAAAGACTTTAAACTCCATGTGGTCGTAATGATCAGACCCGAAAGTACAAACAATATCCCATCGATGTATAAAATCCTTATGGAAATAAAATTGTTATAACCGTAACACACACAACCACATCAGCAAAGCTTGCTTTCTGGAATGCTAGCGTAAGCTAGCGTGTTAGCCCGGTCAAGCTTTAAAAACGCAGTGAAAACACACTAAGTAAACCATTCTAAAATTTCCCTGTTTATTTCTCTGCCAAACTTCTGCTTTTGTCTCTGGTCGTGGCGACAGGGCGTTCCGTTGCAGGGAATTACTCCAAGGTAAAGCTGGTTATCTGAGCAGTGAGCAGGCAGCTAGCTCGAATGAAACTCCTCATGAACTCCGGCCTGTGATGCGCTTACATGGCTCTTGTGGTCTGCACTCGGTTTGTGAAGGGGGGTCGCAGCATGGTCTCTAGCACTGCCTTTCCAGTGACGGGGACCTTCGCACAAGCTTCCTTGCGTGGCTGTGTTCATTCTCTGGAGGATGAAGTATACTCAGCTTTCCTGAAACAGAGAAAAATCACAACGCTGGTTTTAGTATAGACGGATTCTTTTCTCCAGCGTCTGGTTACACAGATGATAGGCTGCAGATTTAGGTCCATTTCCAGGTTAGCACATTTGTGAGTCTGCAAACCCCATGCGGCCGGCATGGGTGGCTTGTCTCCCCAGTGTAGAACTCTCTTCTCGAGGGCCCACAGGCAAAGAGGAGCTGAGAGTGTTCTCCCCAATGCTGCTAAACAGCAGGCAAAAGAGAACGCGTGTCCGTGGCTAGTGGTTTTTACATTGGCCTCCTGCTGTGAGAACAGTTTCCTGAAGGCCTGTAAAAGTCTCACATTTTATTGCAGTTTAAAATATAAAATCAGATTTTCCCTCATGGCTTGATTGTACAACAAAGATGGCTCCAAAAGACGTGAAACTGATTGGCCCCATTGCTTCCGCATCTCCAACAAAAATCACCAATGCCCCGAAACCTCTTCTGAATAGAAGTAATGAAAAATCACATTACATTCTCTCCAACAAAATTCTCTCCATGCATTTGACCCGGTTATAATCCATTGTATCTTACAAATATGTTCCCAGCACCCCCCCCCCCCCCCAATAATCAAATGATGCTTCTTTTCTCACTTACTTTTAACATGTAAGGTATCCTTTACCCTTCACAGCGCTGTTGTATGATTTGGATATGATTGTATTGTGTGTTCCTGATTTAATAAGATGCAAATGTCCTCACTAGGGTTGGGGTACGAAAACCCCAGTGGAGTCGATCAGTGTTGTTATGATGCGGCAGCAAACTCAGCTTGAAGTCTGTTTCCCATTGAGAATGATTTATGCATGAGCAAAGCTTCCACTAGATTGCAAAGCAGGATGTAAAAATATTATACATTTTTAACGAGTAATATTTTTTTTTTTCTCTGAAACTGTTCCGCTAAATGGATCCCTCCCTGTAACTGTAACTGAATAAATGAGTGCGCAGGCACTCATTTATTCAGGTCATGCATTGTAGACGCCACTGCTATCTTGTGGTTAAAATTCAGAATATAAAAAAATTATAAATGTATTTTGAATTCAGTTAAAAATATTATTTAATTCTAGGAATAATTTTATAGAGTTCTTTTTTGTTTTGAGCATAGGTAGTGTTTTAAATTATTTTTTGTCTTGTCAATGTAGACATTTCTCTCCTACGGCATACTTTTTTTTCAAGATATAGTGTTTTAGCCTTTTTCTATATATAAAGTTATTTATATATAAATATAAATGTATTTAGGGGAGTGGTGGCCTAGTTGTTAGAGCATTGCAGTTGGGTCGCAGATGTTCTGAGTTCAACTTCCACAGTCCCTGGGCAAGACCATAACCCCAGACTGGCCCCTGGGCGGCGCACAGTGGCAGCCCACTGCTCCCCAAGGGGATGGGTTAAGATGCAGAAGTGAATTCTGTGAATTTCTCCATTGTGAGATCAATAATGTAATAAGTATAATGTAATAATGTAATAAGTAAATAAGTGAATTTCTCCATTGTGAGATCAATAATAATAATAATAATAATAATAATAATAATAGTAATAATAATAATAGTAATAATAATAATAATTATTATTATTATTATTATTATTATATACTGTTTTTATTGCTCTGTTTCTATAAAAAAAAATTAATTTGTACCTTTTGGTTTATTTTTTTAAACATTTGGAATAAAAGTAAACAAAACAGTGATCATGATTTATTTATATTTTTTTACCCTTTTTGTTTCATAAAACAAATATTGATAATGGTACCGATAAATACAGTATGAATAGGGAACATCGTTAAGAGTAGTAGTATCAATAATTCCTTAACGATTTCCATCCCTAGTGTACACAAATCTGAACATTTAAATTCACTTTTAGATACTGGTTAAAGTAATGTCTGACCTGAAGATACCTGGCGCCCCGCAAGACTTATGTGGGAAACCCTGCTTATGTTTTATCCCAGGTAGAATTATTTCATGTCTTTTTGTCACGGTAGAGCTGAAAATGTTATAGTCTATATTTAAACCACTAATTGGTCGAAAATGTTTAGATTATACCCTATCCTTTCCTTCCTTTGGAATAATGGAGATGGTTGCTTCCTTCCACAAGTGAGCAACTATTTTATTTTCCATCACACAGTTTAACGTCTTCAACAAGATGGAAATTTAATAAACTTGCATCTTTTTTGATACCTCTCTGGTCCGTATCCATCTGCCCCTGCCATCTTACCCCCCTTTGCCAATTTATTGCTGAATTGACTTCTTCCTTGGATATTTTTGGATGATAACTTTTTATTTTGTTCCTGTCACCTAGGAAATTGAAGTTCAGATAAGAATGCATCGATGTCCTGATTATTATCTATATGAATTTGAGAATATAGTCTCTTGTAATTTTACACAAAACATTGGTGAATAAATTCTTTTTCAATTTTTATTTCATTGTTTAACTGATTCTTGTTACAATCTTGTATAGTCCTTTTTGCTTATTCTTTCCGCAATTTATATGAAAGGAGTTAAAGTTATCTTCCTCCCACCTCATTATACTGTTGTTGAGTAACATTTCTTTTGGATTTAAATTGTCAATATCTGTTTTGAGTTTTAATATATCAGATTTGATAGCCTCATTCAGAATTACTGACTGTTGTTGTAGGTTTAACAACCTCTCTTCTAAAAGCTGGAATTTTTGCTGGTTTGGCTTCTTCTGGTTGGAGGAAATACTGATTATCTTCCTCCTTATCAAAGCTTTCAGTGCATCCCATACTATCATCATTTTGTTCTAAATACAGCTCAATTTCTTTGTTCAAATTCTCTCTTATATTTGGATAACTTAGATTATTTGTGTTCAACCTCAATAAGGTAGATCTACTTGTCCTGTTAAACCTATGGTAAATGGCTTGAACTTATACAGTGCTTTAACTAGTCCAACGACCCTAAAGCGCTTTACACTCCAGTCATTCACCCATTCACACACACATTCACATGAGTATTTTACCCCTAAAATAAAATAATTAGATATGCTGCACTTGAAAGATGATGGATATGAATTGTTCCTATTTTAAAAGCAAAAATCTTATTCCATTGGCAAATAGTCTTATTTAGCTACTCAAATCAAGGAAAAATACACTAATTTCAAGAAGATTTTACAGCGTTCAACCTGTGTGTCATAGATATGTTTACATTTATGCAGTCAATCAACTGGTATTTTTGACAAGTGTGGTTGTCCAGCATAACAACTACTTATTTGCTGCCATAATGTCTAAGTAACTGATTGATGCACAACTGCAGCTTGAGTTATAAGATTGATCACATCACATCCTTCTCTGAACAGAAAGCTCATTTTGGACAGTTAGATCCTATTCTTGGAGGTGCTGCATGATTTAAATTGTCAAGACTTCAAGTACACATTCTGAGATCCAAATCTATTTAATTTATAGAGCACAGTTATAAAACAATGTTTTAATTAAAGCACTTTACAGTAGTAAGACAGAGCAAATACAAAATAACTATAAAATATAATGAAAAAATTGAAAAGTGGTAAGCTGATGTAAGGGTACTTGGAGAAATATAAAGCTGAAGCAAGTCAGACTCAGAAATATGGAGGAGCAAAATCATTAATGCATTTAAAAACCAAGAGAAGGATTTCAATATCAGGTCTTTCACACACACGAACTTGATGAAACCATTGGTTATCATCTCTAGGCCACATTTTTACACAACTGGTTTTAGTTAAGTAACCTGACGTAACTGTAAGAAACGTTTCTACAAAACACTGCTGACCTGCTTGTTGAACTTGAAACCTGAATCCAGGGTTACACCGGGTTACACCCAGATTTGTAGCTGTTTGCCCATATGGTTCCAGATCACAAAGGTTTATGATTGATATGTAATGTGTATTAATCAAAATTGTTTTTTTGCTGTCTTTTTCAGGCCCTTCGCAGTGTATTTTGGGAAGACATTTTTCCGCAGATCAAACTTTGGGAGTTCTACCAGATCAAAGTGGAAAATGCAGTGGAGCAGTTCCGAATTCTGCTGCAAAATGGTGTGTTTATATTTGAAAATGGAATGTGTTGTTGCTTAACAACGTAAATCTATTAGCCTTTTATTTTGTTAAAAAACACATATTGTACAGATAATGTCAACCATAACTTTTGAGTCGGATATCCTAATGTGGATGAAACCTTAAAATATAAAACCTAAAAAGATTAAAAGATTCTTTGCCACTATGTGTCACTATGGTGAAATTTATTTTTGGACACTCCAGCTAAGAGTACACATAACAGACAACAGACAATAAAAAAAGGTTACATAAGGCATTGTTAGTTCCTGTTTATCATTTATATATAAATACACATACTGTAGAAGCCTTTTTTTATTTCACTTATTCATTTCACTGTCCAAGATCCAAATTTAGACTATTTTAACATACATTTTTGTGGTGCAAATTTTAGGTAGTAAGCCGGATCAGAGTAAGACGAAAGGAAAAAAAGGATTGAAGATCATTCAAGACCCCGAGTACTGTCGTTATGGCAACACAGTGGACATGGACTCAGCTTTAGAGACATTTATACCTCAAAGGTGAGACCGTAATTTCATTCCTAGTTAATGTTTTCATTGGTATTTATTAAATACTAATTTATTTGAGGATACTATTGCTTTGTTCTGTCATTAGCTATAGTTAAACAGTGAGGGTACAATTCCTTGCAACTGCTCAGGAAAGATCTTGTGCTGGAAGTTTAAACGCTAAGAAAAGTGAAAAGTTTCAACTACGGAAAACAAGTCCAGTTGCTTTGTTTTTTACCTTTTTTTGGAATGACCATGACCTGGATGACTGAGAATCTTCACCAGCATAAACTCTAAGAAGTCGAGAGTAGCGCAAACAATATCTGTGACCCTCTTTATTGACAAAACAAACAAAAGCATTAAGAGGTAGTTTCCCCATGAGGCAGATGGACAAGACAAAATAAAATGCTACATGCTAGCTATAAGCTAACGCTACAACACTTGAAAGCAACTGAAAATAATAAAGCTCCTGGATCTGCAATAGTAGAAGTAGTAAACCTCTGGGACAACAAAGTTAGCGTTGTCTGTTTATAAATATTACCTTCACAGACAAAAGCAGCTCAAAAAATTAGATTCTGTTGGTATGATCTCCCCATCGAGATCTATTGCAAGCCACACAATGCTCTCTCCTACTCCAGTATGAATCAACGCAAAAAAAGTATTACTCAGATGACGACTCAGTTGGCTAATAAACTGTGAAGCAAGGAAACAAGCCAGTGCAACCTCTCAATTACTCCACAGTTTGTGGAGTGGAAGCATAGTGGTTGGAGAGCAGGGCACATGCGTCCTGGAGAGGCTGCAAGGTTCCTGGTTTGATTGCTACTCTTGGTCCTTGAGCAATACCCTTAGCCCCAGAATGCTGGTGCCAAGAGGCCAGAGGTGCCAAAACAACTTAAAGTATAAAAGTAATTTAAGAAAAATAAATACCATAAAGGAAAAAGACAGGCTGCACAACACAGGGGACTGTATTGCACTTCCCCCAACCCCAAAACATTTCTCTAAAGGCCATAATGACTATTGTAAAATTAAGACATTCTTAAAGGAGAAGTCCGGTCAAAATCAGAATTCAAACTGATGAAAGTACTTTAAATATAGCATTATTACATACTATTCAATAAATAATAAGCTTTTTTAACTAAGGGTAATTTTCATTTGAAGGTCCTTTTTATGGGGGCCGCCATCTTGGTGAAGAACAGTACTGCCTCCTCCCAATTTGTGACGTCACTATGCAGGATTGGCTGTAGAGCAAGTCCCAATGCCCTATCTGTCCCCTTGTAAATAAATATGCGTTTTCATGCCGAAATATTTTTTAACCCCTTAAACAAAGATAGACATGGCATTAAGCATTTAAATTTAAATTAATTAATACTAATTTTACATTTTAGAGACTTAAAAATTCAACAAAAAAGCATTAAAGTACGGTTTATGGGTTGGGTTCTGCAATGTTATAAGATGAGTATAAAACTCTGCTCAAAATCTACTTTCAGCAGTTATCATCAGTTATTGGAACCGTAAACTGCAGAAAATACAGGCAGAGCGGCTCCTTCTGAGTTTACTCTGCTTCTGTCAGAATGAGCTGCAGCGCGTTATGAGGCGGAGGGATATTTCGGCGTCACTTAGTTTAGACCCCAAACAATCAACTTGACTTTCAGAAACGAGCCCAAAAAAAACTGCATGAAACTTACAAGCGACTTTAGAAAAAAATAACACCAAAGTTGTATAAAATAAGTGGGATTTGCCACAGTGAGCACTCTTCCTAAATGTGTCGTATCCCTCCGCCGCTATGGTCGGGTAAATAAATGTCCCGGCCAATTCTACCTTATGAAAAAGAAAAACCTACCGAAAAGTCTCGCTCTCATGTCATCTTGAAGACATTCTTTGAAATATTGGCTACAGACGACGTGGTTTCTCTCTGGCCAGAAGTTCGATAGCAAATCCTCCCTCTTTACGGTGGTAATCTAGCAAAACAGCCCGAGGTAGATGATGAATCAGAAAGGTGAAAAAACTATTTTTTCCACTTTTACCCAATGTATTGGAACATCCAACTGCCATGCACGTGAGCATTGTTGCTTCAACAATAGCTCTCACGAATTTTAATGGTGAAGTCCTCTGGAAATCGGAAAAAATTTGTTCATGATTGCAGCTGTGTAGAACGGCTCCTATTGACTTTGCTTGGAAAGCGCGGAGAAATTCTGTCGCCGCTCCGCTTATCCATGTCACAGGATGTGATGTCAGGCACATGTGTATGGGCAATAATGGCCACCCCCATACACAGTGATCCAGACGACAATTTATGCTTTTATTTTCTTATGATTAACGCTAAATTCATTAAATAACCACAAACATATTAGTTTTAGTTATAGCTAATGATCCCCTGATTTTTCCTTGTTGACCGGACTTCCCCTTTAAAAATTTTGAGATTAAAGAGACTGTTTCACCTGCATATATGTCCATTAAATATTAACACATTTTAGTTGCTACAATTAAATATTGTAGCAACTAATTTATTTACAGTACACAGTGCTGTCAAAATTAACAGTTAATCGAAGGTATTATTCAATAAATAAAAAGTAACCTATAATCCAAATTGATACCTTTCAGATATGTATTTTGCTCTATTGTATAGCTAATGGCAACAATGTCAAATTTAACTTTGCAACCAAAAATTCTTCCAGATATTTCCAGGGATGTACAAGTGTCTGCTCTTCGTGGCTACCAACATACACTCTGGTGCTTGGTTTGCACATTTGGCTCAATGTCTGCATAGTCTCTGCTAGACATGTTCCTGCTAAACTACAACCAGCTTGCAGCTGCAAACTTCTTCTTTTTATTCGTTTTCTACGTCTTCCTCTTCCTAAGTTTTTGGCAACAACTTGGTCTAATACTGCCTCCAACCACAATCAAACTCTATTTGGGTGGCACAATTTATCTGGATGTGGCTAATAATAATACAGTTTATGGTTGAGCCAAACTGAATATGGCCATAGCCACTTTTTCATTCTAAGCCCTGGATTTAAAACCCAAGGATTTGGGTTCCCTGGGTTAACCAAATCCTGGGGCTTTTAAGCGTTGAGTTCCATTTGCTAGTAGCCATTTATGTAATTGGCCCACTGATGTATAGTGAAGTTTTGAGGATCACTGCAGTACACCTCAAGTCCTGTGAATGGCGACAACGGGTAGCAGTAGGTCGCAATTCAATGATAGACTTTGTTGTCGTTTCATCTGATCTGCGGCCGCACGTCTTGGACACTCGGGTGAAGAGAGGGGCGGAGCTCTCCACCGACCACTACCTGGTGGCGAGTCCTATCAGGCTTTATTGGCCTGTGGGACTCCGGAAGCAGCTGATGTGTACCGGCAGTCGAAGCAGCAGGCGGCTTGGCTGGTCGCCGAAGCAAAAACTCGGGTGTGGGAAGAGTTTGGAGAGGCCATGGAGAAAAACTTCCGTACGGCTTCGAAGCGATTCTGGTCCACTATCCGGCGTCTCAGGAGGGGGAAGCAGTGCGGTACCAACACTGTTTATAGTGGGAGGGCATCCTGCTGACCTCGACTCGGGACGTCGTGTGTCGGTGGGCGGAATACTTCGAGGACCTCCTTAATCTCACCAACACGTCTTCCATTGCGGAAGCAGAGCCTGAGGACTCCGGGTCGGGTTCTCCCATCTCTGGTGCTGAGGTTGCCGAGGTTGTTAAAAAGCTCCTCGGTGGCAAGGCTCCAGGGGTGGATGAGATTCGCCCTGAGTACCTTAAGGCTCTGGATGTTGTGGGGCTGCGTTGGTTAACGCGGCTCTGCAGCATTGCGTGGACATCGGGGGCAGTTCCCCTGGATTGGCAGACTGGAGTGGTGGTCCCCCTATTTAAAAAGGGGGACCGGAGGGTGTGTTCCAAATATAGAGGAATCACACTCTTAAGCCTCCCTGGTAAGGTCTTTTCGGGGGTTCTGGAAAGGAGGGTCCGTCGGATAGTCGAATCTCAGATTCAGGAAGAGCAGTGTGGTTTTCGTCCTGGCCGTGGAACACTGGACCAGCTCTATACCCTCAGCAGGATTCTGAAGGGGGCATGGGAGTTTGCCCAACCAGTCTACATGTGCTTTGTGGATCTGGAGAAGGCATTCGACCGTGTCCCCCGCGGGATCCTGTGTGTGTGTGGGGGGGGGGGGGGGGGGGGGGGGGGGGTACTCCGGGAGTATGGAGTACCGGACCCTTTAATAAGGGCTGTCAGGTCTCTGTACGACCGGTGTCAGAGTCTGGTCCGCATTGTCGGCAGTAAGTCGGACTCGTTTCCGGTGCGAGTTGGACTCCGCCAAGGTTGCCCTTTGTCACCGATTCTGTTCATAACTTTTATGGACATATTTCTAGGCGCAGCCAAGGTGTTGAGGGGATCCGTTTTGGTGGCCTTAGGATTGCGTCTCTGCTATTCGCGGATGACATGGTCCTATTGGCTTTGGAAAAGGGTAGAGTGCCATCTCCGGGTTGGGGAGGATGCTGAAATGAGTTTTCTCCGTAGTGTGTCTGGGCTCTCCCTTAGAGATAGGGTGAGGAACTCAGTCATCCGGGGAGGACTCAGAGTAGAGCCGCTGCTCCTCCACGTCGAGAGGAGCCAGTTGAGGTGGCTCGGGCATCTTGTCAGGATGCCTCTTGGACGCCTCCCTGGTGAGGTGTTCTGGGCACGTCCCACCGGGAGGAGGCCCAGGGGAAGACCCAGGACACGCTGGAGGGACCATGTCTCCCGGCTGGCCTGGGAACGCCTTGGGATTCCCCCGGAGGAGCTGGCCCAAGTGGACGGGGAGAGGGACGTCTGGGCTTCCCTACTGAAGCTGTTACCCCCGCGACCCGACCCTGGATAAGCGGAAGAAATTGGACGGACGGACCAAAGTTCAGTTTAAAGAAAGTGGAATGAGATTAAATTAGTTTAACTAATTCAGAACTACATTTTGTATATGTTTCAACCTATTCACAATGCAAATCTTGAGTTAAACAAAACCTTATTTGATAAAATAACATTTTAAAGGATGAGTTTCTCCATAACTCTAGGATGCTTGATTTTATTAATGCGATTATACCCCTGGGAAGCTAGGGGTCGCTATAGCGATCAGTCGCTAAATGGGTTAATCCTAAGGTAATACAAAAACACCATTAATTCAACCTCCCTGCACCGTCTCTCTCCTGCATAGCTTAGACAGAACACGACTGATTTGATTATGATGTCAGTTTCACAGAAAGCACACTTTAATCAGCTTGGTCGACCCTCCATTGGCTTCCTGTTAAATCAAGAACAGAATTTAAAATACTCCTTTTCATGTATAAAGCTCTTAATAATCAAACTCCATCATACGTATATCAGAGCTCCGATTACCCCATATATTCCTAACAGAGCACTTGGCTCTCAGACTGCAGGTCTGCTGGTGGTTCCTAGAGTCTCTAAAAGTAGAATGGGAGGCAGATCCTTTAGCTCCTCTCCTGTGGAACCAACTCCTAGTTTTGGACTGTGAGCCAGACAGGAAACTGGTTGACCAATATGTATGATTTGATTGAATTTGACTTTGTAAAATGCCTTGTAAAATGCCTTGTAGAGCTACAGGGAGAGTCGTCTGGGCTCTCTCTTAGAAATAGAGATTTGCAGCAATCCCTCATACTGAGCAAACATGAAGTGACAATGGAAAGAAAAACCACCCATTAGCGGGAAGCAAAAACCTCCAGCAGAACCGGGCTCAGTATGAACGGTCATCTGCCTCAAGAGTGTTGCGCGGACCGACTTGCGGAGCGGGCAGGGGGGTCGACGACAACTCTTGCACGTGGGGGGGGGGGGGGGGGGGGGTGTATCCATGTGGTTTTTACCTGCCATTCACTGTATGCACGCGCGAAAGCAACAACAAAAAAACGTGTGTTACGTCAAATAAACATGCAAGCATATCGAGTTAGGTTTTATTATTATTAGGCCCGAGCAGCGAAGGCCTATTGTATCTGTAGTGTTAATTATTATTATTATTATTATTATTATTATTATTATTATTATTATTATTATTCTGCCCCCCTAAAGAGGGACCTTTTTGGGCACCACCTAGAAATTTTCAAAGGACCCTTTGCTATTCACTTACTTTGTCGTAGAGACATGAAATTTTCTACAGTTGTAGAGCTCAACAAGATGCTCAGAATTTACGATTTACGTCATAGTGCAAGTATCACAGGAAGTTGGCCATTTTAGACTGAAAGTCTGATTTTGACTTCAAATTTGACATTTACAGCGTTGGTATAAGATCTAACTCCTCCCAGAGATTTCGAGCGATTCAATTCGATTTTATTTATATAGCGCCAAATCATGAAACATGTCATCTCAAGGCACTTTACAAAATCAAGTTCAATCATATTATACAGATTGGGTCAGATTATACAGATTGGTCAAAAATGTCCTATATAAGGAAACCAGTTGATTGCATCAAAGTCCCGACAAGCAGCATTCACTCCTGGGGAACTGTAGAGCCACAGGGAGAGTCGTCTGCATTGTACATGGCTTTGCTGCAATCCCTCATACTGAGCAAGCATGAAGCGACAGTGGGAAGAAAAACTCCCCATTAACGGGAAGGAAAACCTCCGGCAGAACTGGGCTCAGTATGAACGGTCATCTGCCTCGACCGACTGGGGTTACAGAAGACAGAGCAGAGACACAACAAGAGAGACAAAAAAGCAGTGAAGCACACATTGATCTAGTAATCTGTTCTACATTAGATGGTAGTAGCGGGTGAGCCATCTTCTTTGGATGATGTCACAGTTAACAGAACCCCAGACCAGGTGTAGCTACTATGAAGAAAAAGAGAGAGAGCAAAAAGTTAAAAGCTGAAATGACGACAGTCATTTCAATGTAATACGATGCAAAACTGGAAAACAGTAGACTGAAGAACAGTAGAAATCAGTAGAGTGAGAAAATTAGACCCTGATGTCCTCCAGCAGCCTAGGCCTATCACAGCACAACTATAGAGATAGCTCAGGGTAACATGAGCCACTCTAACTATAAGCTTTGTCAAAAAAGAAAGTTTTAAGATTAGTCTTAAAAATAGATAGGGTGTCTGCCTCACGGACCAAAACTGGGAGTTGGTTCCACAGGAGAGGAGCCTGATAGCTAAAGGATCTGCCCCCCATTCTACTTTAAGAGACTCTAGGAACCACCAGCAGACCTGCAGTCTGAGAGCGAAGTGCTCTGTTAGGAACATACGGGGTAATCAGAGCTCTGATATATGATGGAGCTTGATTATTAAGGGTTTTATACGTTAGAAGGAGAATTTTAAATTCTATTCTTGATTTAACAGGAAGCCAATGAAGGGAAGCTAAAATTGGAGAAACATGATCCCTCTTGTTGATTTTCATCAGAACTCTTGCCGCAGCATTTTGGATCAGCTGAAGACTTCGAACTGCATTTTGTGGACTTCCTAATAGTAAAGAATTACAATAGTCCAGCCTTGAAGTAACAAATGCATGGACTAGTTTTTCAGCATCACCCCTGGACAGAATGTTTCTAATTTTGGCGATATTCCTGAGGTGAAAAAAGGAAACTCTGGAAACCTGTTTAGTATGGGATTTAAATGACATGTCTTGGTCGAAAACAACACCAAGATTTTTAACTTTATTACCAGAGGCCAAGTTAATGCCATCCAGATTAAGTGATTGATTAAGAACTTTATTTTTTGAAGACTCTGGCCCAAAGATTACAACTTCTGTCTTATCAGAATTTAAATGCAGGAAATTCATCCAGCTTTTGATGTCATCAAGACATGACTGCAGTCGAAGTAACTGATTGGATTCATCAGGATTTATGGATAAATATAGCTGAGTGTCATCAGCATAACAGTGGAAATTAATCCCATGCTGTCTGATAATTTTGCCAATCGGAAGCATATATATAGTAAATAGAATTGGTCCAAGGACTGAACCCTGTGGTACTCTACAAGTGACCCTAGAGTTTGAGGAAGATTTATTATTAACATGAACAAACTGGAATCTGTCTGACAGATAAGATTTAAACCAGCCTAATGCTTTTCCCTTAATCCCTACAGTATGCTCAAGTCTTTGTAGGAGAATATTGTGATCAACTGTATCAAATGCAGCACTGAGATCTAACAGGACAAGTATAGACACAAGTCCATTATCTGAGGCCATGAGAATATCATTGGTGACCTTCACCAGAGCTGTTTCAGTGCTATGATGAGCTCTGAAGCCTGACTGAAACTCCTCAAGTAGGTCATTACTTTGTAAATGTTCACATAGTTGATTAGCAACTACTTTCTCAAGAATTTTAGATAAGAAAAAAAGATTAGATATAGGTCTGTAATTTACTAACTCATCTTGATCAAGAGATGGTTTCTTAAGTAAAGGTTTAATAACAGCTACTTTAAAAGCCTGTGGTACATATCCATTTACCAAGGATAGATTAATCATGTCTAAAATAGGACCACTGATCAGAGGGAATACCTCCTTAAACAACTTGGTTGGGATTGGGTCTAACATACAGGTAGAAGGTTTAGATGAAGCTAAAATTTTAGATAGCTCAGAAAGCTCTACTGCTTTTAAACAGTTCAGACACTGTGCAGGTTCTAAAGATTCCTCCAACACTGCCTCACTTACTGAGGACGAGGTACATGTTTGGGAGGATGCCAATTATTTAATTTTTAATGGCATCAATTTTATTTATGAAGAATTCCATAAAGTCATTACTGCTAAGAGCTAAGGGAATGGATGGATCAACAGAGCTGTGACTCTGTGTAAGTTTAGCAACCGTACTAAAGAGAAACCTATGATTATTTTTATTCTCCTCAATTAATGATGAAAAATATGCTGCTCTAACTCTGTGAAGGCTCTTTTTTATACAACAATAGACTGTCTTTCCAGATTAGGTAGGATTCCTCTTGGTGTGTAGAGCGCCATTTTCTCTCCAATTTCCTAATATTGTGCTTCAAGGAACGCAGCTCTGAATTAAACCAGGGAGCCAGCTTCCTATGAAGTATCAGCTTCTTTTTCAAGGGAGCTACATTGTCTAATGCAGAACGCAATGACGAAGTCACACCGTTAACAAAGGTGTCGATTTGTGAATTGGAAGAAACAGCAATAAGGTTATTAAAAAATGGTCAGATAGGACAGGGTTGTGAGGAAATATTGTTAATTCTTCACAATCAATGCCATATATCAGCACAAGGTCTAAAGTATGTAACCAAGAGTGCGTCTGTTTATGCACATTTTGAACAAAACCAATTGAATCTAGGATAGTTTTAAAGGCTACACTGAGGTTATCACATTCAGTGTCAACATGAATGTTAAAATAGCCCACTATAATAACCTTGTCAGTGATTAATAATAATAATAATAATAATAATAATAATACATTTAATTTATACTGCACTTTCCATCAAAAGATCTCCAATTGCTACAGGTAAAAAAGAAAAAAAGCATTAAAAAAAAAAGCTTTTTTAGAAACATCTAAAGGGGACCAAAAGCTTTGCTAAAAAGAAATGTTTTAAGGCCTTTTTTAAAACACTCAGTGGACTGAGGTGCCCTCAAGGTGTCAGCGAGGGCACAAAATGCCCTATCTTCCATTGTCCTGAGTCTGGTTCTGGGAATGTGGAGGTGGTTTGAGTGAGTGGAGCAAAGGGACCGGGTTGTCTTCTGTGGGTTGATAAGTTCTTTGAGGTAGGCGGGGGCATCAATGCATGGATGCATTGATGTGTGAGTAGGGAAACCTTGTACTCAATCCTGGTGGAGATGGGAAGCCAGTGTAGTGAATGGAGGATGGGGGTAATGTGCTCATTTTTCCGTACTCTCATCAGGATCCTAGCTGCAGAGTTTTGAATGTACTGAAGCCTCTGCAGACTTTTTCTAGGGATCCCAATGAGAAGTGCGTTGCAATAGTCTTGTCTGGAGGAGACAAAGGCATGAACCAGCTTTTCTGCGTCTGGGAGGGAGAGAATGGGACGAATTTTGGAATTATTTTGGAGGTGATAGAAAGAGGTCTTGCATAGGTGATTTATATGGGCTTCAAAAGTGAGTTGGGAGTCCATTTTTACACCAAGGTTTCTAACTGTTGACGAAAGCGGGATGTTAGTACCAGAAAAGGTGATGCTGGTTATGGATAATGATTTGGTTTGATGAGGAGTTCCAACCAGGATGGCTTCGGTTTTTGAGCTGTTTAATTGAAGAAAGTTTTGCTACATCCATACCTTTATCTCCTCCAGACAGGTGGTGAGTTTTGAGACAGAGGGAACATGACCAGATTGAAAGGAACTATTTATAACAGCAGTGATCAGGGGACTTAGGGCAGTGATATGGGATTTTACCAGGGATGTTGGGAGAGGGTCCAGGGGACAGGTGGAGGATTTCATCTTCCTGCTGATGTTCTGCACCTCTTCTGATGAAATCTCAGGAAAGTAGTTTAGGGAATTTGACATGGTATGAGTTGGGGGAACAGTTTGGGTGGGAGGACCGGAGAGAGCAGAGCGAATAAGGGCAGTTTTTGATGTGAAGAAATCCATAAATGTATTGCACTGCTTTTCTGTAGTGGCAGTAAGTGGGGGTGGGGGGGGGGGGGGTTGTGGTTTGAGAAGGTTGTTTATAGTGGAAAAAACCTGCTTGGAATTTCCTGGGTTATTTCTGATGGCATCAGAGTAAAACTGTGATCTTGCGTCTTTGAGGGACTGTGCATATTTTTGTTTGTGCTCCCGGTAAATTTGTTTGTGGACAGTGAGGCCAGAGGCCCTGAAGCGGCGCTCAAGGAGCCGCCATGCTGCCTTCATCCTACGAAGCCCATCTGTGAACCAAGGTGCTGAGCGGGTGAAGATGACTGTTCTTGTTTTAACCGGGGCTTGAAGGTCCAGGAGGCTGCTCAGATGGCTGTTGTAGTAGTCCACTGCTTCATTGACTGATGGAAAGTGTGTGGAAAGATGTTGAAAGTCTGCTGCTAAGAGTTCTTGGTTTATGTTTTTAAGATTTCTGACAGATATTACGCTTAGGCTTCGAAAAACTGGATGGGGATGGCCGATCCATAGAAATGGCTTTGTGATCAGATACACCTAGGTCATGCACCTGCAGGTTGGGGAGAGGGGCAGAGTTTGTAATGAGCAGGTCCAGGGTATGCCCCCTAGTGTGTGTGGGGACATCAACAACTTGTTGTTTTAACTTAAAAAACAACAAGTTGTTTCCGATTGTTTCAGATAACCAAATCAGATAAGATTTGGATAATTTAATGGTCTTGTTTCAATAAAAAATCCTTGCAAGATGATTATGAGGGGGTACTACTTCACTAAAACCTCTATTCAGCCTCTGAGATGATTTTGGATCATATTACCCAGTTCTGGTCTAAAGTTGGAAATCAGCTTGTTTATAAAAACAGTATGTTATTACAGTAACTGGTTTCTTAGGCACGTTGATGGTCTTTGCAGCAGGATGTAAAGTTCAGGCTATTTCTACACCTGAATACTTTCTAACTTCCGCTAAGGTGGAAGTTACTGATTGGAACTTGCTGCTGTTATTCTTTTCATTAGTGATGTTTACTCTATTATCACCGAAAGTACACTAGCTTTAGTTAACTGTCTACTTGCTGCATGTAACTTTATGCTCTCTCCACTTCTGCTCCAATAAAGCTAGCTAGCTACTATACGTTATGTATTGATTTTCAAAAAATGCTTATTTACCTCTGCATTTGTCCTGTTTGCCTGCTCTTTCTTTCTTCCCTGAGTAGCGCCAGTTTTAGCCTCATTGACACGATTCACTTCAATTAAATTTTATTTATATAGCACAAGTTCGCCACACATGTAATCTCAAGGCGCTTTATAAAGTAAAATTTAATCAAATCATACCGATTGGTCAAAAAGTCTTCTATCTAAGAAAACTGTAGATTGCATTGAGTCTTGACAAGCAGCATTCATGACAGTGAACAGGAAAAAAGAGAAGCTTTTAACAGGAAGGAAAAGCCTCCAGCAGAACCAGGCTCAGTATGAGCTTGACCGACGTGGGGTTAGAGAAGACACAAAAAAGCACAGAAGCACACATTGATCTAGGAACCCTTTCTATGTTATAACAGAACGCCGGACCAGGTGTACTATGAAGAGAAAAATGACAAAGAGAACAAAAAGTTAAGTTTAAATAACAACAAACAATACATATTGGATTGGATAACAGTAGGAGTATTTAGTAGAGTGATAAAAATAGACTGTGATGTCCTCCAGTAGCCTAAGCCTGTAGCAGCATAACTTCAGTGATAATTCAGGGTAACATAAGCCACTCTAACTATACCCTTTGTCACAAAAGGAAAGTTTTACGCCTAGTCTTGAAAGTAGACAGGGTTTCTGCCTCACTGACCACAACAGCGATTTGGTTCCACAGAAGGGGAACCTGATAACTAAAGAATCTGCCTCCCATTCTACTTTATTTATTTATTTATTTATTTTTTATTTATTTTTTGGGGGGGGGGGGTTCGCGGCTCCAGTGGCTCCCATTCTACTTTTAGAATGGGAGGCAGATCTAATTTCATTAGATTTAGAATCTTTTCTTAACCATTCATGGGGTGTATTTAGCAACAAAAATGCTTTTTTCCAAGTATAAAGCAGCCATCCTAATTCATTGATGGACTCTTAAAGGTGGCTTTATGTATCCAACAGACATATTTTTGGTGATTTACGACAATCAAAGCAAATTGTATTTTTCTAGGACATCTGAAAATGACAATCTCTCTCACCTGGTGTGAATGTGAGTTTACCTGTGTGCGAATTCAGGAGACTATGAGTTGAAAGTAAAAAATTGATCACTCAGCGTAGGAGAAACATTAAAGGCGGTGGTGCACTTTGTTGTACAGGGCACCACGCTGACTCTCTAACATTTTAAACTTCACAGTTGAGCACACTTATTGGTTATTTCTTGTGGTAAGGTAAGTTTCTTTATATAGTACAAGACGATTCAAAATGCTGTACATGAATGAACATAAAAACATTAGCCATACAAAGGAAAAACAGAGGCAGATCTAATTAGTAGAACCAGGGTGTGTGTGTGTGTGTATGTATATATATATATATATATATATATATATATATATATCTATATATATAGATATATATATAATATATATCTGGATAGATATATATATATATATATATATGTATTAAGTATATATATATATTCATATAATATCTATCCTCTCTGTCTCTGTATCTCTCTTCTCTTATCTCCTGTCTCTCTCCTCTGTCTCTATCTTTCTCTATCCCTATAGTCTCTTCTGTATCTGTCTCTGTCTCTGTATCTCTCTCTGTCTCTGTTCTGTCTCTGTTTCTCTCTCTCTGTCCTCCTGTCTCTGTATGTGTCTCTATCTCTATCTCTCTCTGTTCTCTGTTATGTCTTGTCTCTCTTGATGGCTTGTTTCTCTGATCTTGTCATCTCTCTGCTTGATCTCTCTCCTCTCTCTCCCTCGCTTTCTACTGTCTCTCTCCTCTCTCTGTTCTCACTCTCTCGTTCTGTCTCTCTGTCTCTCTCTCTTCTTCTGTGTTCTCTTACTCTCTTGTCTCTCTCTCTCTATCTGTCTCTCTCTCTCTCTCTCTTGTCTACCTCCTGTCATCTCTCTGTCTCTCTCTCTCTTCTCTCTGTCTCTCTCTCTGTCTCTCTCTCTCTCTCTTCCCTATCTCTCTCTCTATGTCTCTCTGTCTCTCTCTCTCTCTTCCTCTCTATCTCTTCTCTCTCTCTATCTCTCTCTCTCCCCCCTCTCCCTCTCTCTCTACTCTCTCTCTCTCTCTCCCCTCTACCCTCTATCTCTCTCTCCCCCATCTCCCTCTCTCTCTGTCTCTGTTTCTCTCTCTCTGTGTCTCTCTCTCTTCTCTCTGTCTCTGTGTCTCCTCTCTCTTTGTGTCTCTCTCTCTCTCTCTGTCTCTGTGTCTCTCTCTCTCTCTCTCTCTTCTCTCTCTCTCTCTCTCCTCTCTCTACTCTCTCCCTCTCTCTCTCCCCTCTCTCCCTCTCTACTCTCTCCTTCTCTCCCTCTCATCTCTCCTCTCTCTCCTCTATATATAAGGGTAGGGATAGAGAGAGAAAAAGAGAAGCGATAGTCTACATCTATATACACACAGATACCTATAGATAGATAATAACACTATACATATACATAGATAATTAAAATACACACATAGAATATATTATTATTATATATATATATTATATATACATATATATACACATATACATATACATATATACATATATGTACATATATATACATATATATATGTATATGTATATATATATATATGTGTATATATATATATATATATATATGTATATGTGTATATATATATATATATATGTGTATATATATATATATATATATATGTATATATGTGTATATGTATATATCCATCCATTTTCTGAACCGCTTTATCCCTCATGGGGTCGCAGGGGGTGCTGGTGCCTATCTCCAGCGTTCAATGGGCGAGAGGCGGGGTACACCCTGGACAGGTCGCCAGTCTGTCGCAGGGCAACACAGAGACAGACAGGACAAACAACCATTCACGCACACACTCACACCTAAGGACAATTTTGGACAAACCAATTAACCTAACAGTCATGTTTTTGGTCTGTGGGAGGAAGCCGGAGTACCCGGAGAGAACCCACGCATGCACAGGGAGAACATGCAAACTCCATGCAGAAAGACCCAGGGGTGTACTCGAACCCAGGACCTTCTTGCTGCAAGGCAACAGCGCTACCCACTGCGCCACTGTGCAGCCTATATATATATATATATATATATATATATATATATATATATATATATATATATATATGTATATGTGTATATATATGTAAATATATGTATATGTATATATGTAAAATATATGTATGTAGTTGTATATATGTAATATATAAATATCTATATATATATATATATAATATAAATATATATAATATAAATATATATATATATATATATATATATATATATATATATATATATATATATAATATAAATGTGGGGCAGATATTCAGTAGTGAAGTAAAAGGCTTTGGGTCATTTCAAACTCTAAGATATACACATCTTCTGGTTTCATCTCTGTCCAGCTCTTCCCCACAACATATTGAAGAGAGCTGTGGTTGGCTGAAACAGAGGTTGACTGAGCTGAATAAAGAGCAGTACCACATCGTACACCAGCATCAGGAGCAGGTAACAGGCAACACAGTATAGGTCACCACTTTTAAGAATTTTGAAGACTGAATGATGAACATGGGGAGTGCTTGCTACCTTCAGCATTTAAACCACAAAGAATATCTGGCTAGATTTCTGAATGTCTTGATTTGTTAGAATAATTAGAGGACACAAATCACATCATATTGTACATTGGGCTGCTTCTTCTGATTGTCCTCAATATCTTGCTTGTTTACTGTTTAAAGTGAATAAAACCATGGTTGGCACAAAGAACATAACAAATAATATAACAATGTTTGCAATTAAGCTACCTTGCTAACTGGACAGTTTTAGATTTATTTTTTTTATTCCTTTTACAGGCACAATTAAAATGCTAGACTCTCTATTGTGTGTGCTTGATATTATGGAGAATTCACTGGACATTGTTATCCCCTTTCCTGTATTTCTTTTTGCTAGGCAGTCAACTGCATTGTGGGGAACATTGTGTATGAACGGCTAGCTGACCATGGACCTAAATTGGGTCCTATTACACGAAAAAGCCCTCTAGTCACCAGGTAATGACTCATGGGGAAGGAACAGAGTACATTGGTTTTCTTTCCAACATGTTAGTTCAAATGATAATCTCGTATGCAGTGTTCTGTTTAAATAACACCAATCTATATTTTTCATGTTCAGCTGGAAAGCAATTCTGTCATTACTTGAAAAGTAGATTGTCTACAGAAGAACTGACGTTAACTTCCAATTTTGAACATTATAACAAAAACCAAGAAGCTAACATCAGTAGCCGTTTGCTTTGCATATTGGCTCAAAGAGTAAATTGCTACATTCAAAAGTTTTGCTCATATACACATGTTCCTCTTTTGCATATTGTTGTGTCTACCACTAGGTGGTGTATGAGTATAGAATGAAAAAAGAAGTAAGATGGAAAAAAGGTATACATGATGTTACTGTTCTGCTGAACAAGTTCTGAATGAAAGCTGTTAAGAGTTTTTTGCCTACCTGAGTTTCTACCTTGTCATGGCTCCCAAACATAACAATTGGCAACGATGACGTCTGTAACCATGCCTGCACCTTTGCTGCCCTGCAGTGGAGAACCTACGGTCCCGTTTTCCATGTGGTGGAAAATGTTCAAGAACTACTTAGCGGCTGTTCATGCTACTGGCAATGCCTGGTCCGATGCTAGACGCCATGCTCTACTAATTCATGCACTTGGCTTCGAGGGACAACGTTTATTTTACACCTTGCCTAACGCCAGCACTTTATACATTGAGGCAATGACGGCATGCAACCGCTGTGGTAAGACTGGACTCTTTTCTAAAGTTTGCCGCTCAGCTAAACAAGTCGGGGAAGTAATGCCTGAAGCGGTTAAGATAAGATAGACTTTATTGATCTCACAGTGGAGAAATTCACTTGTCACATCGGCTCAATAATAAAAAGAAGGCGTAAAAAGGAGGAAAAGGTGCATAAGGTGTATACAGTGTGTCCACATATATACAGTGGATCGAAAAAAATTAAAAAAAAGGAAATAAAGCAGATATTTAAGATGACTTATGTACATTCAAGGTGACTTATATACATATGGATTTGATGGTGTACATTAAAGTGGTACCAGGTAAAGAACAACAGTGAGGTAGTGATATAACTAACAGCGGAAGTCTCTTATTAAACAGGAATATTGCACAGGTTATTGCTCAGGGTATTAAATAGTCATTGCACATTAGTTATTGCACAAGTTATTACAGTTATAGTGCAGCATTGTATAGTCTAATGGCAGTAGGAATAAATGACTTGCGGTAGTGCTCCTTTTTACAGACAGGGTGTCTAAGTCTGTCACTAAAGGAGCTGCTCAGCACCTCTACAGTCTGGTGCAGGGGGTGAAAGGTGTTGTCCGTGATGGATGTGAGCTTGGACAACACCTCCTCTCGGCCACTTCCTCCACCAAGTCCAGAGTGCAGCCCAGGACAGAAGTGGCCTTCATCACCAGCTTGTGCAGTCTCTTTCTATCCCACTCTGCGCTGCCTGGGGCCCAGCAGACGACAGCGTAGAGGAGTGCTGAGGCCATCACAGAGTCATAGAAAGTTTTAGCAGGGGCCTGCTCACACCAAAGGACCTCCGCCTCCTCAGGAGGTGGAGACGGCTCTGGCCCTTCTTGTATAGAGTGTCGGTGTTATGAGTCCAGTTCAGTTTATTGTTGACGTGAACACCCAGATATTTGAAACTCTCCACAGTCTCTGTCCTGCCCCTGGATGTTCATGGGGGAGTGAGGTGGGAGTTTTCTCCTGAAGTCGATCACCATCTCCTTGGTCTTACTGGTGTTTAAACACAGGTGGTTCTTCTCACACCAGTCCACAAAGTTCATGATGACCTCTCCACACATCCCTGACGTTGTTCTGCGCCAACTGCTCCTCCATCTTCCTCCCAGAGTCCTCAATTGGAGCTCTCGCTGGACTCTATGCTGCTCCTCTCTGTCCCCTGAGTAGAAAGCCCTCTTCTTCTGGTTCAGGAGGACTTTCAGCTCAGGGGTCACACAGTGGGGGTTGTTTAGAAAGAACCGTAGCCGTCGTGTAGGCACAAAGCTCTCCACACAGAAGGTCATGTAGCCAGTGATACATTCAGTCTGGCTACATGAGGCACAATGGAAAAAATAAGTAAGGTGGAAAAAATATATACATGTATTGTTCTGCTGAACAAGTTCTGAGTCATAGCTGTTAGTTCTTTGCCTGCGTGAGCTTCTACCTCATCCTGGCTCCCAAACATAACATATGTGAGCACAAGTTTTCATTGTAGCAATTAATTTTTTAAGCTACTATGCAAAGGCAACCACTTGCTTAAAAGTCAGTTAATCAGTTACTCCTCAGACTGTAAAAGTCTGGAGAAGAAAAGAAGAAACAAAGTTTTTCAACAAAGAGGACCTGCTATTTTTTAAATACTTTTTATAATGGTGAAGTTATGGGACTGAGATGTGTGGGTCATCATATCTTTGTTCCAGCTATTTCACCTTCCCCTATGTGGAAATGACTTTAGACCAGGAGATGGAGTTTCTAAGCCAGCCGGATAAGATGTGCCACTTCTTGGCTCACAATGGCTGGGTTATGGGGGATGATCCACTGCGCAACTTTGCTGAATCAGGTAGAAATCAGAGACAACAGCCTAGCAAGCAGAGATGGTATGTGATCAAATAATGGCCAGTATTTTATTGACTGTAGATGCATGTTTTTTCTTTGTAGGGTCCAATGTGTATCTGCGTCGGGAGCTGATCTGCTGGGGAGACAGTGTCAAACTCCGCTATGGGAATGGACCTGAGGATTGCCCCTACTTGTGGGAGCACATGCAGAAATACACAGAAATTACTGCCAAATATTTCCATGGAGTCCGGTTGGACAACTGCCACTCTACACCCTTGCATGTTGCTGAGGTACCATGAACCATTGTCATGTTATCACATAATACTTCATCCTAAACACAATATAGTTCAGTGAAACACACTGCTTTGTAATAATGCTGTTGTCTTACAGACTGTGCAGTTAATCATTGAATTATTTCTCTTCTTTGACACTGCTGTTAAATCATTATCATTGAGAACGTACAAAAAAAAAACAGCAACGTAGATAATTTATTTGAGTAGAAAGTTGTGATATAAGAAAAAATGTAACATAACTCAAATGTGTCTGTTTTACTTTTATTTAAAGGTATAGTAGGTGGTCTTTTTTTGCTTTGAGTTTTTTGAATAATCACCTAATTTATTGTTTGTCCCACATGCCAATCATCACGACGAGCTCACAGAACATCAGTGTGTGTGCACATTCCCCGTTAGTTTCTGCTTGCTGGCTGCACATGCAGACTTCTAGTGTTTACAGACCTCTCAACGTCTATGGAAAGTTTAGTACGAGATTTATTTGAAGCTCGGCGGCCTTGGGGTTGTAGGGATGGTGTTAGGGAGGTGTTAGCAGCTTTGCTTTACTATCCCAGGGAGGGGTAGGGGTTAATTTTGCTTACATTTGTACCACCTATCGGGGTAGACTCAGGAGGAGTGGATCTAGTCAGACGAGAAAATCATAAAAATCAATATGACTCAACTTGAACCAACAAATAAATCAATTAACCTGCCCGCAAGAGGACTGTGTTAGTATAAATGAGTCATCTCCCTCTAATTATTAAAATTTCCACATTCCCAGAACTATAGCACAAGGAGGAGTAGCAACCATCTTTCAGTCTGATTTATTAATTGGTCCCACACTAATTAATAACTACAATTCTTTTGAACATTTAACCCTTAGTTTCCCTCATCCAAACTGCAAAGCAATAAAACCTCTTTTGTTTGTTGTTTGTATGGTCCACCAGGCCCTTACACTAAGCTTTTAGATCAGTTTTCAGACTTATCTGATTTAGTATTAAACACTGACAAGATTATTATTGCGGGGGATTTTAACATTCATGTTGACACTGAATGTGATAAACTTAATGTAGGGTTTAATACTATCCTAGATTGAATTGGTTTTGCTCAAAATGTGCATAAGCCTTCATACTTTGTGCCTTGTGCTGTCATATGGTATTGATTATGAATAATTGACAGTATTTCCTCACTACCCTGTCCCATCCCATCCCATTTCAATAACCTTTGAGTTCAATTTAAGTTCTCCACCCCCAAAAGAAGGTTTCATTATAGTAGATTTTTATCAGATAATACTGTATGAAAATTTAAAGAGTCTGTCCCCCTTTTTAATTTTCTCAGTATCACATAAATGCCCAGCAGATGGCAGCAATGTTATTTCTTCCCTTTCACAAATTGACGATTTTATTGACCGTGTCACTTCCTCGTTGTGTTTTGCATTAGACAATGTTGCCCACTTGAAAACAAAGGTGATTATTCACAGGGCTCGCTCCCTGGTTTAATTCAGAGCTGCATTCTTTCGAGCACAAAGTTCAAGCACATCTACTGGAATCCTACCTAATCTGGAAAAACTGTCAATTGTTGTGTAAGACCATTGGCAGTTACAGCAGCATATTTTTCATCATTAATAGAGTAGAATAAAAATTAGCCTAGGTTTCTCTTTAGTACAGTTGCCAAACTTAGTCATAGCTCTTTTGATCCAGCCATTCCTTCAGCACTCAGCAGCAATGACTTAATGGGATTGTTCATAAATAAAATTGATTTTATTAAAAATAAAATATTTTTTAATAAAAGCATCCTCCCAAACATGATCTCATCCTCAATAAGTGAGGCCGCACTGGAGTAATCTTCACAGCCTGATAGGTGTTTGGACTGCTAGGACGCCAGTAGACCTTTCTGAGTTCTAAAGTTTTTGCTTCATCTAAACCTTCAACTTTTATGTTGGGTTAAAGTTTTCCGTCACTGTCACGGATTTCCGTTTAAACTGTAGCTGTGCACAACCAATGAAACCTGGCAGAGCCGGGACATTAGCCAATCAGATAGAGAGTAGGGCGGTTCTTTGCAAAGTGGACATCTGCCAGTTTGAGGTATGTTGGTGTGTCCCATCATTTTAACTTTTGGAAGAAAATCTCGAACTAGCCACATGTGGCCTGAATGAAAGTAGTGGTGGTCAAAGGTTTTCTTTGGATTTTTATGAACCAGCAAGTCAAAAAGTAGAGCAGATCAAACATCTGAGAACAACTCCCATCGGTAAGTGTGTCTATCACTGTTATTGCAGTGAGTTATTTCCACCTGTGGCCATGTCATTTGTCAGTGTTTATTCCCTCGCTTCCATTAACTTAACTGATAAATACGGGCAACCAACCAGGATTTTCCTCGGTGTGTGCTATTCTGTTTTATTTAAACACAAACAAAGTAGCACACACCGACAACAATAAACAACATATAAACACGTGTTCAAAAGGTTCACTTAAATTTAAAACCTAACTTATTAGTTGCTTCATGTTCTCCCAGAATTTACACAATTTAGGGCAATCCCAGAAATTATTCCACAACCACTCCAACACAGAGGGGAAACATTTATGATAGGTTATAGCAAAACCAGGATCAAGTCTCCCCAGGCCATTTTGAGTAATTTACAGATTCTGAAAGAGTGGAACCTAAGCTTTCCAATGAGGTTAGATTTTTGTAAATTAAAAATAAATTGAAGAGGATACGACCATTTGAATGTTGGAGCTCTGCAAAGAAGATTGGGGAGAAAACGGGGCTCAAAGTTTCTTTAGAATCACCCATATTCAGGGGGGTGTTAATAAAAGCTATCTTTGCATACCATGCAGCAACACCTTCCACCCCTTCAATGTATGTCAATAGTGTCCAGATCAATTCCCAGCACAATATTATTTATATAAAGATAGATCTGTGCGCTGAACAATCATCTTTCAACTGTCCACACACACACACAGACAAACACACCATCTAAGTGAATTTAATTCATCTGAATGCAGTATTTGCCATACTCTGATTGGATGGGGAAAAAAACTGTCTGTGATTGGCTTTAACAGCTGAGCGAGTGCACAGCTGGTGTGCGTGAGCAAAGTAGCGCGCGAGCAGAGATGGAACTCACGGCGAGGACAGTGGGTTGAGAAGAGTTTATCAGACCGTGCCAGACCGGTTTTGAGCGTTGAGAGTTGTTTCACTGCGCGCTTGGATTGGTTCCTGCGCGCTCAAACAGAAGGCACGAATATCGCTACATAGTTGAGCGGCAGCGCTGTCTTCTTCTCTGTCTTCATGCGCCTCCCTGTGACTCTTTGGCGCCCCCCAGGGGAGGCGCGCCTCACCTATTGAAAACCCCTATGCGACATTGATTAATCTGCGTTATTTTTTTTAATCCGTTAATTCTTTTAAAATTTATCGAAATTAACGCGTTATTTTGACAGCCCTAATATATATATATATATATATATATATATATATAATATATATATATATATTATATATATATATATATATATATAATATATATATATATATATATATATTAGGGCTGGGCAAGTTAACGCGTTAATTTTGCGTTAATTCATTACACTATTAACGGCGATATTTATTTTATCGCGCATTAACGCATGTTGCTCACATGCTTTCAGTCAGTGTCAGTCAGCAGGCGCTGACTGCAGCGCGCTGACTGCAGCGCGCTGACTGCAGCGCGCTGACTGCAGCGCGCTGACTGCAGCGCGCTGACTGCAGCGCGCTGACTGCAGCGCGCTGACTGCAGCGCGCTGACTGCAGCGCAGCGCGCTGACTGCAGCGCGCTGACTGCAGCGCGCTGACTGCAGCGCGCTGACTGCAGCGCGCTGACTGCAGCGCGCTGACTGCAGCGCGCTGACTGCAGCGCGCTGACTGCAGCGCGCTGACTGCAGCGCGCTGACTGCAGCGCGCTGACTGCAGCGCGCTGACTGCAGCGCGCTGACTGCAGCGCGCTGACTGCAGCAGCACTCTCCCGCTCCCCCTCCCCTCTCGTACATGGCTCAGCGGCGCCAGCCAATCAGCACGCAGGCTCAGCCTGGCCCGCCCACTCAGCTCTCACACAAACTTAATACACAAACAGCTGAGAGAGACCGCAGCAGCGAAAAAACATGACCAGGGGAAGTAGCACCGTTTGGCTTTATTTTAATACCGTAAATGAAATCAAGCTGTATGTTTTGTAAAAAGCCGGTTCATTTCAGTGGAAACACAACAAATTTATCTAAGCACGTGAAAAAAACATGAAAACGTCGAGCCCCAGAAACGGAGAGAGGAGACGAAACTTCTGTCATTGCCCCGACAGACCCACAGACGTCTCTGACTGAGGCGTTTCAGTCCTCCAGAGAACATCCAGGTAGATCAGTGGATGGATGGATGGATGGATGGATGGATGGATGGATGGATGGATGGATGTTACTGGAGCCCACACATAACATGTAATTAAGACCTTGAAAGAACCCAGTACATATATTAAAAAGTGTTATTTAAGATAAGATAAAATTAGCTAAAACTTTTTTTATCCCACGACGGGGAAATTTATAGGATTAAAGCAACAGGCAGGTCCACACAACACAGACAAAATTACATAAGGATTGAAATATATAAGAGGTGGATTAGCGAAAAAACACTGAACATAACATTATTATTATTATTATTATTATTATTATTATTATTATTATTTAATTGTAATAATAAAATAAAAACCACAAAACCCAAAAGGTCAGCAGTTTCATGATACATCAAGCTTAGGGACTGGCTAATATACAGCAGGTCAAAAAAGGCCATATTTTGGCTGCAGTGCTGCTGTTCTCTTATGAAGAAAAGATCAACTAGTGCACTAAATTCAATAGATGGGTTGAAAATATCCAGTATAAAATAAGTGCTACAAATGTTACAACACTTTTGTTCATATGGCAGCAGAACATTAAAATAAAAGTGCTCTTTACACTACTTTTGAATTCATTCTTGGAGTTTGTAAATACAATGCGATTAATCGCGATTAATCGCGATTAATCAGGGCGATTAATCGCGATTAATCGCGATTAATCAGGGCGATTAATCGCGATTAAATATTTTAATCGTTGCCCAGCCCTAATATATATATATATATATATATATATATATATATATATATATATATATATATATATATATATATATATATATATATATGGGATGAAGATGGCGACAGTGTGTGAGGCGGGCCGTCAGCTGCTCCGATTGTTGTGTTTCTGCTGTTTGTAACACATGTTGCACATACCGTCAACACTCTATGGGTGTATGATCGCTAAACGCTGTTAGATCTGAGAATCTACGCCAAAAATCTTGTCAATTTTAATTATTATGGTCAAAAAACTCTACCTCCTTTCCTATCGGACATCCCGACATGCCTCTGCCACTCTCCAGCACCACCCCCGTGGCAAAAAAACGGCACAGCCGCCGGGGTAGGCGTGGTGGCTGTATGGTGAGGCTGAGAGCCGGGATGGTGCGTTCTGATCGAGGTGGATATGGAACGGGGCCTCGCCTTTGTGTCTCTTGACGTTCCCTGGACCCTGTCGCTGCCTGGTTGGTGCCGGTGGTGGGCTCGGATGTGATGTTGCAGCCCCGCGGACCCTGGTCTTCTCGTCCCCGCTGGCGCCGAGTAAATCTGGAAAATCTGCGGCCTCTGTGTCGGGCCTCCCGGTCAGATTTTCGTCCTGACCCGCCAGCTCATGCTAGGTTTGGCCTGGTAAACGCCAGATCGCTTATGAATAAATCATTTATCCTTAAGGATTTCTTCATATCCCGGGAACTGGATTTCTTCTTTATCTCTGAGACCTGGCTGAGGGTTGGTGAGTCCAGTGTCTTCACCGAACTTCTACCTGATGAGTGCTGCTTTTTTTTACTCTCCTCAGACGTCTGGCCGAGGAGGAGCAATTGCAATTGTTTTTAAGAGTGACTTTAAATGTAAACAGCTATCGCTATCACCCTCCTTTACCAGCTTTGAACTCAGTTTGTTTCAGCTGGGGCATTCTCACACGGTGCTGTGTGCTGTGGTCTATCGGCATCCCAAATATGACAGAGACTTTTTAACAGACTTTTCTGTGTTCTTGGCCGATATTATGCCCAAATGACCGGGTCCTTATTGTTGGAGATTGTAATATTAATGTGTGTTTCCCTGAAAACCCTTTGGCGCAAGACTTTTTAAACATCATTGACTCTTTTAATCTCGTGCAGTCTGTACTTGGGCCTACACATGAACGTGGTCACACACTTGATATTGTTTTATCTTATGGTTTGCCTGTTCTTAACCTGTAGGTCTGTGACGCTTTTTTCTCAGATCATATGCCTGTACTTTTTGAAGCTCCGGTTTGCTGTCACACAGTTAAACCTCACGCTGCTGCTTGCAGATGTCGAGTTATTAACCCTTCCACTGCTGCTCTCTTCTCCGCAGTTTTCAGTCAGAACTGCGTCATTCCCGAGTCTGTGTGTGAGGATACAGAGGCGCTTAACTCATGATTTCTCGACACCTGTCAAACTGCCATAGACATTGCGGCTCCATTAAATATCAGGCAGCAGAAAGCTAAATCAGAGCCTTGGCTGAATGAAACAACCCGGACTGCCAGACGGGACTGTCGAAGAGCTGAGCGAAATTGGAAAAAGGACAAATTGCAAATTTCTTTTCAATTACTGAGAGATTGCTGGCGTCATTACCAATCCACTGTGAAAGAGGCTAAAAGAAAATATTTTTCTGATATTGTTCTTTTAAACTGTGTGCTGTTTAAAGTTATCAACTCTGCTCTGAATGCACCACAGACTGGAATTGAGGCCTCCCCTGCTGTGTGTGAGAACTTTCTTCACTACTTTATTGATAAAGTCACTTCTACCAGAGCACTTATTTCACCTCCTGCTTCTGATCCTTCAGTGTTTGTCCCCTGCTCTGCTGTGTTTGACATGTTTGAGCCTGTGACCCTGCCTTTTGTGCAGGAGATTGTGGGTCACCTGAAGCCCTCAGGGTCTCCATATGATACTGTCCCGCCCCGATTGTTTAAGGAGGTTTTTCCCACTATTGGGCAATTATGTCTTGCAATTATTAATAGCAGTCTGTCTTCTAGAGTAGTCCCTGTAAATCTTAAACATGCAGTTGTGCAGCCTCTATTAAAAAAACCTGGGCTGTATCCTACTGTTCTGTCAAATTGTAGGCCTATTTCTAAATTGCCCTTCATTTCTAAAATCTTAGAGAAGATTGTTTATTCCCAGCTCTTGGATTTTTTAAATGAACAAAATGTTCTTGAGACTTTCCAATCCGGCTTTAAAACATTGCACAGCACAAAATCAGCGCTTTTAAGAGTTTTTAAAGACATTTTGTTTAGATACTGACTCTGGACACTGTGTTATCCTTGTACTTTTAGACTTGACTGCAGCATTTGATACAGTGGATCATGAAATCCTGATTGCTCGTTTGGAGCAGTGGGTGGGCATCAGTGGCTCAGCACTGGAATGGTTCATGTCCTATCTGTCACATCGGACTTTCTGTATAAGCCTTGATGATTCTGTGTCCTCCACTGCTCCTCTCTCATGTGGGGTACCACAGGGCTCTGTGCTTGGCCCTCTTTTATTTTCTCTTTATCTACTCCCACTCGGCTCCATTCTCAGGAATTATGACATTTTCTTTCAGTGTTATGCGGATGACAGCCAAATCTATGTCCCCCTCAAAAAGTCTGATTCCTACTCAGTTGACCCGCTACTAAAGTGTTTACACGACCTTGAAGCTTGGATGTCTTTAAATTTTCTGAATTTTAATGAAGAAAAGACAGAAGTCATGGTCTTTGGTGGCACGTCTGTGCCCCACTTTACCTCTCTGAGCTGCTGCACCCCTACACCCCTAGCCGATCTCTCAGGTCAGCTAACCAGCTGCTCCTGACAGTATATATATATATATATATATATATATATATATATATATATATATACCTCCTTAAATAACTTGGTTGGGATTGGATCTAACATACAGGTAGAAGGATTAGATGAATCTAAAATTCTTAGATAGCTCAGAAAGCTCTACTGCTTCTAAACAAGTCAAACACACAAATCAGGTTCTAAAGTTTCCTCCAACACTGCCTCACTTACTGAGGACGAGGTAATCATGTTTGGGAAGGTGCCAATTATATTATTTTTAATGGAATCAATTTTATTTATGAAGAATCCCATAAAGTCATTACTGCTGAGAGCTAAGGGAATGGATGGATCAACAGAGCAATGACTCTGGGTAAGTTTGGCAATTGCACTAAAGAGAAATCTAGGATTATTTTTATTCTCAGTTAATGATGAAAAATATGCTGCTCTAACTCTGTGAAGGGTCTTTTTATATAACTGTAGACTGTTTTACCAGATTGGGTAGGATTCCTCATGGTGTGTAGAGCGCCATAAAGGCCCATAAGGCTCATAAAATTGGAGTTTATAAATTTGCCGCATTGTTTCACTCACGAAACCCCAAAAGACATCTGCTAACCTGGATCTCATCTGACAAAGCTTAAAATACTATCAGAAACATCCTCAAAAACCATGTAAAGGTATCACCTGCTGAGTAAAGAGTTTACAGCATAGTTTTGGTATGTTCTTTTTACCATGTACTCACCTGAAAAATAATAGAAATAGGCGAGAACAATGATTAGAGGTAATGCTACCTTTAATATCCAGATTGCGTTTGAGGAAAACTGAAGGTCTGCCATGAAACCAACTTGAAGCATCAGCTCACAACGTTTTTTCCTCACCATTAAAGCTTCTGTGCCCTGTTAAATCCGGTAAAGCATTGAATATAGGCTTAATAATGTCAAGATGAAAATAAAATGTTGATATATATTAAAACAATTAGAGTAGAGAAACGTTCCCAGATGCAATCTGGCACACAGCCAATTATGATAGGTACGAATGTACAATAAATAATCACACAGACTGTGTGTGTGCCTGTGTGTAATCATGTGTGTGTATGTATGCGCATGTGTGTGTTTGTCTGTGAACTGTCCCAGATAGCACTTGCGACCATTAGTCTTTATTAGTTATGGAACGTTATCAGACAGTTCAGTGCGCTTCAAGGTCAGAAATGTCAGAGCGTCTTGTTTACATAACATCTAGGATAAATTAAGATTGTAGGGGAGCCAGTTTGGATAACAGCATTTGTTTTGGGCAGGCAGACTTTTCTACTTCTGTCTGCCTTAAAGTCTCACATGTACATCTCAATGGCGATTCCAAAGAAGCCAAAATTGTGGTCATTCTGCCAGATCCCAGCTTCCAGCTTTCTCCAAGATTGTTCCCATTCTGCCAGCAAGTTCACAAATCGCAGCTGGCCTGCAGTTCTGCTTACAATGGTTGGGAATTGATAACGTTTTCATGATTCTGATTCCCTTATCGATTCTGTGAAACGATTCGAGTCCTTATCGATTCTCTTATTGATTCCAATTTGGGGAAATTTTTTAACCTCTTAAACAAAGATAGACATGGTATTAAGCATTTAAATTTAAAGTAATACTAATTTAACATTTTAGAGACATAAAAAGGACAACAAATAAACATTAAAGTACGGTTTATAGGTTGGGTTCTGCAATGTTATAAGATGAGGATAAAACGCAAACCAATCTCTGCTCAAAATGGTGATCTGCACCGCCTAATCTACTTTCAGCAGTTATCATCAGTTATTGCAGCCGTAAACTGCATAAAATATGGGCAGTTTACTCTGCTCCTATCAGGATGAGCTGCAGTGCGTTTTGAGGCGGAGGTATATTTCAGTGTCACTTAGCCCAAACAAGCAACTTCATTTTCAGAAACAAGCCCAAAAAACTGCAACCCCACAACTCATGAAATTTACAAGCGATTTTAGAAAAAATAAGACCACGGTTGCTTAAAATAAGTGGGCTTCGCAACAGTGAGAATACTATCTAATTGTGGCATATCACTCCGCTGCTCTGGTTGGGTAAACAAATGTCCCAGCAAATTCTGCATTGTAAAAAATAAAAACCTACCGAAAAGTCTCGCTCTCATGTCATCTTGAAGACATTCTTCTTCGAAATGTTGGCTACAGATGACGTGTTTTCTCTCTGGCCAGAAGTTTGATGGCAAGTTGGCAATCCAACAAAAGAGCCCGTGGTGGATCATGAATTGGAAAGGTGAAAAAACAGTTGTTGTTTTTTTCACTTTTGCCCGATGTATTGGAACATCCAGCTGCCATGCACGTGGGCATCGTCACTAACAATAGCTCTCGCGAATTTCAATGGTGAAGTCCTCTGGAAATCCAAAATAATTGTTGTTTTATCGCAGCTGTGCACAACAGTTCCTATTGAATTAGCTTGTAAAGCGCAGTGCCTCACCGCAACATACGTCATGATGTCAAGCGGCATCATGACATGATGCTGCTTGACACAGTGATCGAGACGACAATTTATGCTTTTATTTTCCTATTGATTAATGCTAAATTCATTAAATCACCGCGAAGCCAGACTTTCGATTGCTTTACCCGATGGGGTGCCATTTTTTTGTTTTGCTTTTTTAGACATACGCCTTGTCACGTCGTACTTGCTTACTGAATGCCATGTGCGTAACTTGCATAAAAAACATGACGTAAGTTGTGCTGCCCAGAGCCCTAGCCTCTGGTGCTGCCTGGAATCGATAAGAGAATCGTTAAGCGAGCTGCCAAACAGTGCCATGGAATTGGAACACACGCAACCGGTTCTGAACAGGAACCGGTTTTCGATTCCCATCCCTACTGCTTACACAGCATTTCAGTGTTGGTAGCAGACATATCCCTCACATAGTTATGATGTGGTCAAGTCCTGATGTCTGCTTTCTTTGCTCATAAACAGAAATGCCGGTATCCAAATTGTTTTCTTTAAACAGTGAGTCTCAATGGACTACTGCTTTGCCTTTAACCCCCTAGCGTTAGTCTTTAAACCTACAGGAAATAACCCTATAGAAAATGACAATTTTATTTATGTGTTGTAACCCCAAATTATATGAGTATAGGCGCAGCCCTTTAAGGCTCAACATGCTATTTAGGAACTGATTGTCTGATCCCAGCCCAATTTATGTTCAATGATACCAGGTTGAGGTGGTGAGGGGAGCGCAAAAATATTATTCTTTTCAGTTCTGGACTGTCCACGAGGGATAAACATAGGGGGAAAAAGGCATTAATACAGACTGTACATTTTTAAAGAAGGAGAAAGAGGAATGAGGGTTATGGGCTGAAAGTTCTAATGTTACAAGACCCTTAAAACGCACCGACATTACCATGTGACTAAATTGAGTATGTGCACCTGAATTCAAGCGCAAAGGGACGCAACATCCCCACAGCTCCCGTAACCCAAAAAACCATCCAGCGCTCTGTTTCTCTGTGCCCTCTAAGATGAGTGTCCCGTATTGCACACATCATGACAACATCCACTACCACCTTCACAAGCTGACTGTTTCTCAACAAATGTGGTGTTTCCAGCATCTCCTTGCGTTTGGCTTATTACAGTCCCGTGGCTCTTGGGCGAATTACTTTCTTTATACCACTGGTTTAATGAGAACTAGAACATGAAGTGTGTGGTTTTCATGTTTGGGACAAACATAAATGTGATTGTATTATGCTTAATTTAATTTTATGATGATTTTTTTATGATTACTTTAAGTGACACCCCTAATTTCTGTTTTTAAATAATGCCACTTGATTGGGTGGGTCCTGTTTATGTTTAGGTTCTATGGCTACTTTTGCAAGGCTTTGTAATTTGAAGATCTGTTTTTACACAAATACAATCATGTCTACACTGATATATTTACCCCACGTTGAGCTTTGGTTTTTACATCCATATGATTCCATGATAACAGCTGCCTGTTGTTCTCTCCCTGTCTGTGATGCTGTCCTCTTGTTTTGTTTAGTTCATGTTAGATGCAGCCAGAGTGGTCAGACCCAACCTTTATGTGATAGCTGAACTCTTTACTGGCAGTGAACTCATAGACCATGTGTTTGTTAACCGTTTGGGAATTAGCAGCCTTATAAGAGGTATATGCATATATGAACTAATTTTTCTTTGTGCTTGTTTTTCTCTTCACACTGCATCTCAATGCCCAAACATCCTCTCTGCATTTTTGTCTTTTTTCAAAACTTACCCCACTGCATGTTCTTTACTTTGAGGACTGTTATCACTAATTTGCTTTCTGCGCCCCCCCCCAAAAAATAAAATAACCCAAAAAAACAACAAAAAACAAAACATCTGTTTTCTGTTT
The DNA here is from genome assembly GCF_011125445.2 of Fundulus heteroclitus. Taxonomy (NCBI): domain Eukaryota; kingdom Metazoa; phylum Chordata; class Actinopteri; order Cyprinodontiformes; family Fundulidae; genus Fundulus; species Fundulus heteroclitus. The sequence continues at coordinate 572,030 of NC_046366.1, read as the reverse complement.
TTTTTCCCCCAATTTTTTCCTTCCTCTACTTCCTGCACATTGGTCCTGCACTGCTTCTGCTGGTTTGGTTTCCTGTTGCTGTTTATAGTTCATGTTGGATGTGGCCAGACGCGAGTGTCCTAGCCTGTATGTGGTTGCGGAACTGTTTACTGGCAGCGAGGAGCTGGATAACATCTTTGTTACCAGACTAGGAATTACATCGCTTATACGAGGTACAGTACTTTACATGTTCAGTACACATAGTGTTATGTACAGCCTGACCTTTAATGTGTACTGTAATATTTTAGTTCAACTTAGTATAGTGCCAATTTTCCCCATTAATCTTTAGGTACTCTATAGGACTAAACATGTGTGATGGAGAAGGAAAACATGTCTTCTTTAGTGTAAATAATTGCTTTGATATTATTGACTTATTAGTCATGGATAAGATACCTAGATTCAATGAAATTTTATTTATATAGCGCCAATTCATGATACATGTCATCGCAAGGTACTTTACAAAGTCAAATTCAGTCATATCATACAAATTGGTCAAAAAGTTTCCTATTTAACGAAACCAAGCAGATATCATTGAGTCTCAACAAGCAGCATTCACAGCATTCTTGAAAGAGAATAGAACTACGGTGGACAATCGTCGGCATTGTCGATGGCTTTGCAGCAATTCCTCATACTGAGCATGCAAGAACCGACAAGGGAAGAAGAAAACTCCCCTTTAACAGGAAGGAAAAATCTCCAGCAGAATCAGGCTCAGTGTGAACGGTCATCTGCCTCAATCGACTGGGGGTTAGAAAAGACAGAGCAGAGACAAAAAAAGCACGGAAGCACTCATTGATCCAGGAATCCTTTCTATGTTTAATGGTAATGGAAGATGATCAGCCCCCTTGGATGGTGTCACAGCTAGCTTCTAGCATTCAGTCTGTCACTGCCTTAATTCAAGACAACAACAGTACCTGTGCCTCTGAAAGGTAAAGAAGCAACTGCAAAGCATAACATCAACTGGAAAAAAGGACACACTTGGGCAGCTGTGTAGTCACTAAGAAGATGGTATTGATGGAGATAAATACTTTAAACATCTGTCAGATCAACAAACAAATGTTCCTTTGCCAGAAAGCCCCATCTAGTGAATACTGCAATAATAGAAAAACATAAGCTACATTTTATTGTGCAAACTACTTGTAAGCTACAAAAACAAATTTGGAAAATTTCTAGAATTTTAATTCTAAGTGTTCTGGACAAACAAGATCAATCTGTCATCAAAAAACTGGAAATGTGCTAAGAGGAGCAGCTCATTGGGTAAATATAGTATTGGACACACCACTCAGCTACAAAACAAACCAAAACCAGGTATCTTAATCTTAAAAACACATCCCTCTTTTAACCCTCAGTTTCCCTCATCCAAATTGCAAAGCAATAAAACCTCTTCTGTTTGTTGTTTTGTATCGTCCACCGGGCCCTTACACAACATTTTTGGATCAGCTGTCAGACTTCTTATCTGATTTGGTGATAAACACTGACAAGGTTATTATAGTGGGTGATTTTAACATTCATGTTGACACAGAATGTGATAACCTTAGTGTACCCTTTAAAACTATCCTAGATTCAATTGGTTTTGCTCAAAATGTAACCGACGCACTCTTGGCTCCATACTTTAGACCTTGTGCTGACATATGGCATTGATTGTCAAGAATTAACAGTATTTCCTCACAACCCTGTCCTATCTGATAATTTTTTAATAACATTTGAGTTTAATCTAACTGAGTTCTCCACCCCCAAAAGAGGGTTCCCCTATAGTAGATCTTTATCGGACGATGCTGCATCAAACTTTAAAGAGTCTGTCTCCCTTTTAATATCGTCAGTATGGCAGAAATACCCTGCAGATGGCAGCAATGTTGTTTCTTCCCATTCACAAATAGATGTCTTTGTTAACGGTATGACTTCGTCATTGCGTTCTGCATTAGACAATGTAGCTCCCTTGAAAAATCACATGTTATTCACAGGAAGCTGGCTCCCTGGTTTAATTCAGAGCTGCTTTCCTTGAAGCACAATGTTAGGAAATTGGAGAGAAAATGGCACTCTACACACCAAGAGGAATCCTACCTAATCTGGAGGGACAGTCTATTGTTGTATAACAAGACCCTTCGCAGAGTTAGAGAAGCATATTTTTCATCATTAATTGAGAACAAAAATAATCCTAGATTTCTCTTCAGTACAGTTCCCAAATTTACACAGAGTCATAGCTCCGTTGATCCATCCATTCCCTTAGCTCTTAGCAGTAATGTCTTTATGGGATTCTTCATAAATAAAATTGATTTCATTAAAAATAAAATAATTGGCATCCTCCCAAACATGATTACCTCATCCTCAGTAAGTGAGGCAGTGTTGGAGGAATCTTTAGAACCTGCGCGGTGCCTGAACTGTTTAGAAGCAGTAGAGCTTTCTTAGCTTTCTAAAATATTAGCTTCATCTAAACCTTCTACCTGCATGTTAGACCCAATCCCAACCCAATTGTTTAAGGAGGTATTCCCTTTGAACAGTGGTCCTATTTTAGACATGATTAATCTATCCTTAGTAAATGGATATGTACCACAGGCTTTTAAAGTAGCCGTTATTAAACCTTTACTTAAGAAACCTTCTCTTGATCAAGATGAGTTAGTAAATTACAGATCTATATGTAATCTTCTTTTCTTATCTATAATTCTTGAGAAAGTAGTTGCTAATCAACTCTGTGAACATTTACAAAGTAATGACCTACTTGAGGAGTTTCAGTCAGGCTTCAGAGCTCATCATAGCACTGAAACAGCTCTGGTGAAGGTCACCAATGATATTCTCATGGCCTCAGATAATGGACTTGTGTCTATACTTGTCCTGCTAGATCTCAGTGGTGCATTTGACACAGTTGATCACAATAATCTCCTATAAAGACTTGAGCATACTGTAGGGATTAAGGGAAAAGCATTAGGCTGGTTTAAATCTTGTCTATAGGACAGATTCCAGTTTGTTCATGTTAATAATAAATCTTCTTCAAACTCTAGGGTCACTTGTGGAGTACCACTGGGTTCAGTCCTTGGACCAATTCTCTTTACTATATATATATGCTTCCGATTGGCAAAATTATCAGACAGCATGGGATTAATTTCCACTGTTATGCTGATGACACTCAGCTATATTTATCCATAAATCCTGATGAATTTAATCAATTACTTCGACTGCAGTCATGTCTTAATGACATCAAAAGCTGGATGACTTTAAATTTCCTGCTCTTAAATTCTGACAAGACAGAAGTTATAATCTTTGGACCAGAGTCCTCAAAAAATAAACTTCTTAATCAATCACCTAATCTGGATGGCATTAACTTGGCCTCTGGTAATAAAGTAAAAAATCTTGGTGTTATTTTCGACCAAGACATGTCATTTAAATCCCATATTAAAGTTTCCTTTTTTCACCTCAGGAATATCGCCAAAGTTAGAAACATTCTGTCCAGGGGTGACGCTGAAAAACTAGTCTATGCATGTGTTACTTCAAGGCTGGACTATTGTAATTCTTTACTATCAGGAAGTCTACAAAATGCAGTTCAACGTCTTCAGCTGATCCAAAATGCAGCAGCAAGAGTTCTGATGAAAATCAACAAGAGGGATCATATTTCTCCAGTTTTACCTTCCCTTCACTGGCTTCCTGTTAAATCAAGAATATAATTAAAAATTCTTCTTCTAACATATAAAGCCCTTAATAATCAAGTTCCATCATATATCAGAGCTCTGATTACCCTGTATATTCCTAACAGAGCACTTCGCTCTCAGACTGCAGGTCTACTGGTGGTTCCTAGAGTCTCTAAAAGTAGAATGGGAGGCAGATCCTTTAGCTATCAGGCTCCTCTCCTGTGAAACCAACTCCCAGTTTTGGTCCGTGAGGCAGACACCCTGTCTACTTTTAAGACTAATCTTAAAACTTTCCTCTTTGACAAAGCTTATAGTTAGAGTGGCTCTTGCTACCCTGAGCTATCTCTATAGTTATGCTGCTATAGGCTTAGGCTACTGCAGGACACCAGGGCCTATTTTTCTCACTCTACTGATTTCTACTGTTCTCCAGTCTACTGTTCTCCAGATTTTCATTGCATTACATTGAAATGACTGTTGTCATTTCAGCTTTTAACTTTTTGTTCTCTGTTTTTTCTTCATAGTAGGTACACCTGGTCTGACGTTCTGTTAACTGTGACATCATCTAGAGAAGACAGATCACCGGCTATTACCATCTAATGTAGAACAGATTACTGGATTAATGTGTGCTTATGTGCTTTTTTGTCTGTCTTGTTGTATCTCTGCTCTGTCTTCTGTAATCCCCAGTCGGTCGAGGTAGATGACCGTTCATACTGAGCCCGGTTCTGCTGGAGGTTTTTCCTTCCCGCTAATGGGTGGTTTTTCTTTCCACTGTCGCTTTATGCTTGCTCAGTATGAGGGATTGCTGCAAAGACATGGACAATGCAGACGACTCTCCCTGTAGCTCTACGCTTCTCCAGGAGTGAATGCTGCTTGTCGGGACTTTAAAGCAATCAACTGGTTCCCTTTATGTTGGACATTTTTGACCAATCTAAGTAATATGATTGATTTGACTTTGTAAATTGCCTCGAGATGACATGTTTTATGAATTGGCGCTATCTAAATAAAATTGAATTGAATTGAATCCTACAGGAAACATTCAATCCACCCAAAAACACCAGGCCAACCAAACCTACACAAGGCTCAAACAACACAAGCTGCCAACTACCCAAGAAACCCAGCTTCTCTCGCAGCTTTATACTCTGTTCGTTAAGGGACAAATGCAATTGGTTGTGCCCTCTTGGCTGCAGGAGCCTAGCTGAAAGAGAAAGCAGAAATCTCAGGGGGAGAAAACACTTGCATGCACATTCTTCTCTATGTGAGACCAAGTGTATGTTTTTTTTAATTTAGTTTTCATTACATTTAAAGCAACTGGGATGCACCAAAGAAGAGGCTTTTTCCAGTGGAGACCTGGCCGTGTAAGGCAGACTAGAAGCAAGCTTGCAAAGGAGATAAAGTTGGCCAAAAGACACTTCAGTGAGAAAATAAAAGTGTTTTTTCCACAAGCAACACTCCTTCATTGTGGAGGAGCCTGAATTCCATAACAAACTACCAAACCCCTTCTCCACATGTTGTAATGACCCAGATCAGAAAGTTAGCTGAGGATCCGAACTACTTCTTTTGCAGGTTCGCTCGTTAAACTTTCATACCTCACTCCCACACAACCGACCCCCCCCCCACCAAACACCCAACCAAAACTCCCTCCTCTCCACATCTGTCGACACCTAAGATCAAAGAGGATGATGTCACCAGGGCCTTCAAGCATCCTAGATGGAATAAAGCACCCTTCTGCTTAACAACATGCACTTACAATTGTCCCCCAGTTTCACTGACATATTCAATTAGTTTAATTAAATTTTATTTTTATAGTGCCAATTCATGATACATGTCATCTCAAAGCACTTTACGGAGTCAAATTCAATCAAATCATACAGATTGGCCAAAAAGCTCCCTATGTAAGGAAACCCAGTCGATTGCATCAAGTCTTAACAAGCAGCATTTACTCCTCATGAGTAGAGCCGCATAGAGCCACAGTGAACAGTCATCTGCATTGTCAATGGTTTTGCAGCAATCCCTCAAACTGAGCAAGCATGAACCGGCAGTGGAGAGGAAAACGCCCCTTTAGTGGGAAGGAAAGACCAGAACCAGGCTCAGTGTGAATGCTCATCTGCCTCGACCAACCAGGGGTTAGAGAAGACAGAGCAGAGACACAGAAGCACACATTGATCCAAGAACCCTTTCTGTTATACAGTAATAGCGGATGTTCTGACTCACCTGGATGGTGTCACAGCTAATGGAACGCCAGACCAGGTGTACCTACTATAAAGAAATTGACAGAACAAGAAGTTAAAAGCTGAAATAACAACAAACAAGGCAAATTGGAGAACAGTAGAGGCCCGTTTACACTACACTTTTTTAACCGAGCCAAGACCAGTCTGAGCTTGGATCAGTTAACCAAGCCAAGACGACCGTTTACACACCACACTATCCCGGTTCCTTGGTTGCTCCTCGCCTCCTAGTGACGATCTGCGGTACTGCTGCTCTCTGGGATTGAAGGCGGGACAGAGCAAATCAAAATGGCGGCACCAGTAACATTCAGGATGTTATGGTTAGACAGAGTCGGCTTTTGGGACGTGGATAAGACAAACGTCTAATAAGGATTTACAGACGCAGGAAACAATGACAGACACTGAGGTTAATCACACTGCTAAGCAGAATAATCTCTGGAAATCGTGTGGCATGGTAAGGAAGCTAGTATTATTATGAATGTCTGAAATTTGTCTGAATGGAGTGTGAATCGGGACGTGCAGCCAGACACAGCGGAAAAAACGCGGACAGTCAGCTGACTGTAAGCGGATGACGTGGTCTGCTCATGCACTCTTCGTTATGAGATAACCGGGATAAAAAAAAAACAGTCCGAAACCTGCTCAGGAACTGGTCTGCAGTTAGCGCGGTCCGGTAATGTTTAGCGCGGTCCAGTTCAGTCTGCTGACCATTTACACACAAGAGTTATCTCGGTTACTGAGCTCGGCCTGGTCTCGGCTCGGTTGTCGGCTCGGTTGTCTGCCTCATGGACCAGGACTGGGAGTTGGTTCCACTGGAGAGAAGCCTGATTACTGAAGGACCTGCCACCCATTCTACTTTTTATAAACTCCACAAGAAGAACCACCACAAGTCTCTATATCTGTGTGAAGTTCCCACCTACTTAAAATTCTTTACCACCACTTCTATTCCCAAGAAACAGTCCATCACAGGTTTAAATGCCTATCAACCTATCGCCTTGATGTCTGTGGTCATGAATTCATTATTGCCTGGTGCTGAAGCATTTGAAAGACATCAGAGGCTTCATGCTGGACCCCATGTAGTTTGCTTACTGGGTTACTTGGGAGAGGAGGGTGTCAATCTGGGTTTAAACTTGATTAACTGTACCACCATCCAGGATCAAACACCACTATCCTGTTTCTTGGCTTCAGCTTGGCCTTCAAGCTGGAATCCTCCACCAAAATCTCACCCAGCTCAGAGTGTCATCCTTCAGAGCTTCTCTCCTCTTCTCTCTGAACACTGACTCCACGTATGTTGGCCCTTCAGTGAAACTCCTGAAGTTTGCAGATGATCCAGGAGGGTGATGAGTCTGCATACATACAGAGAGGAGGTGGACCGGCTGGTCCACTGGTGTGCCTAGACTTTAGAGATGGCGGTGAACTTCCGGAGAATCCAACTTCAGAAGAACCACCCTCTCTCAGGACCTGAGAGGTCCTGAGAGAGGGTCCTCCCGAGAGGGTCAGGACTGACCTTCCATCCATTCATGACCTGTACAGGTCCAGGGGCAGTAAAAGGGCAGCTAAAATAGCTCTCAACCCAACATATCCTGGTCACTGGTTATTCAGACTTTCACCTTCAGCTTGGCGCTACATTGCACTGGTGACTAAAATGAGCCAACACAGAGACCATTTTTAATCACTAGGTGGTGACTCTGATGAACACTTTATAGTCAGGGTAGCCAGCTATTATGCTGTGGGAAACAAGAAAAATGTCCTGTGTATACTACCGCTGTTCTTAATTGTTTACCCTGAATAATGTATTTTGTTTCGATGTGAGCATTGGAGTTTAATTCAAATTCCTTGTTTGTACCCACAAACTTGCCAAATAAAGTTGATTTTGATATTTAATTCCTCTTATTTGAAAGGCTGTGTTACAGAGAATTTATCCAGACCCCAATTAGAACAGTAATGCACAAATGAGGTCCAAGTAGCTCACAAGCACCTGCTATTATAGAAAAAATTAGAGAAAAGAAACCAGGTGTCATTCTGAAATATATGTAAACTTTTTGAATGGAACAAATGCATAGACTATACCTTCACCTTTTCATTCTCCTGACTATAGACACCTTCCGGGCTCTAAATATATTTGCTAATTATAAAATTGTGTTGTTCACAAAGGTTTTAGGGAAAAAAGTAGGGGAGCAGCTGAAGGATAAATTATTTGTGCATGAATTGGGATACCTCATTCTTTTTTACCTTACCATTTTTGCCTCCCCTCATGCTTTTCCCAGAGGCCATGTCAGCTGGTGACAGCCATGAAGAGGGCCGACTGGTCTACCGTTACGGTGGAGAGCCAGTTGGAGCCTTCGTTCAGCCCAGCCTGCGTCCTCTGATGCCCTCCATTGCTCATGCCATGTTCCTGGATGTGACCCACGATAACGAGTGCCCCATTCAGGTGGGTCTATGTCTCCTTCTGCTTCATATAATACTCACAGGAAATGTTCAGAACTGATTGCTTAATATTTTACATGAGCTTTAATTTGACAGTTGATGACCCAAAAGCAGATCTCAGCTTTCTATTTCTGGTATGGTTTTGTGTCCAGGTGCGGTCAGCTCTAGACTCTTTGCCCAGTTCTGCTATTGTCTCCATGGCCTGCTGTGCCACTGGCTCCACCAGAGGATATGATGAACTGGTGCCACATCAGGTTATTTCTGATCACACGCTCAGACACACTCTGTACTTGCTTACTTTTATTCAGCTTGGAGTTTTTGTAGCTTGGAAAACTGGATATGGATGTCTAAATGTCCCAGGAAATCTTTTGCTGTAAATGTGAATATCCATCTTTATTTATATAAGCATTGTCATGCTAGTGATGAGGATTTCAAGAAAACTTTGATGTACATACTTGTGTTGCATTAGCACCTTTTTCCATTACAAGCCCCATTATTTAAATTCCCAGCCTTTGGTTTACTGGGGTAAACAAAACCCTGGGCCTTTTAAAGGCATGTAGCAGCCTTTCACTCCACGATAAATAAGATTTTTGCTCTCGCTCCTGTAGCCAATGACGTGAGGGACTCCCTGCATGTTTTTGTCACAATGTTTGGGCAGGGGTGTCCAACTACTGTACTGTGATTGATGAAAAGCTTGTACTTTTATAGTTGGGCGTTTCAACTAGTCCGACGACCCTAAAGTGCTTATCATTACAGTCAGTAATTCACCCATTCATACACACAATCATATCCTGACGTTGGTGAGCTACTCAGAGCTCCAGGCTGTCAGCAGGCAATTTGTCTTGCACACAATGAGTTAGACTGTCAGAGCGGGGGATCGAACCGGAAACCCGCCAATTGCAGAACAAACTCCTGCGCCACTGTGGCCACTTTGGCCCATGTGGATTTTAGATTGGAGAAGCAGAAATGTCTTGCACATCTGTGGAACTGCAGTCGCGGAGTCCCGCAGTTCAATTCTGGTTGTTTAAGAGGTCGCACATGCCAATTTTGCTCACTTACAACGTAACTCTATAAATGTGACCGGTCACAGCAAAGCCAGAAACAAGTCTCCCCAGGGCTGTTTGGAGTTATTTACAGATTCTGAAAGAGTAGAATCTAAGCTTTCCGATGATGTTAAACTGGTGGAAATCAACAAAGAATTAAAGACGATATGACCATTTGAATGCTGGTACTCTGAGGCTTATTTTCTCACTAATCTTTGCAAAGTTTCTTTAGAATCGCCCCCAGCGGGGGGGGGGGGGGTGCTACTACTTTGCATACCTTGCAACAACACCTTCCACCCCTTCAATGCCTGTCAATAGAGGGTCCAGATCAATTCATAGCACTATTCTGTGCATGTAAAGATAATTTACAGCTCTGCATTAGAATATTTGTGTTAGATCTGTGCATTGAACAAACATATTTCAACTGTCCAAAAAATTTAATCACCAAATTAAACGGTAACACACACACACACACACACACACACATTTGTGTAAGACCTACGGGCCGAGGACTGAGTAAAAGCACTCACAAAGTGAGGGCCGGTAGTTCTGAGCTACTTAGAAAGATAAAGTTTTTATTTTCTGTCACTAGGTGTCACCCGCATACAATACACCACAGACATATATACATAGACGCGTCATAGGGCGCAGGTTCGCACGTCAACGTCACCGCCATATTGTATGTGGCAGAAAAAAGTTGAGCTCTGTTATTGTGAATGTGGATCAGAGAAAATGCCTCATTCCTGTGCTGCAATAAATACACACACACACACACACACACATATATATGTATATATATATATATATATATATATATATATATATATATATATATATATATATATATATATATTTGTGTGTGTATGTGTTATGAATATAAGGATCAATTTGTTAAATCTAAACATTGTGGTCTTCATTATTTCATAAAACCGTGTCACATGTGAACCTTAGGAACAGACTTTTTAGGTGAGGTAAAATTCATAATATGAGGAGAAAAAGTCCTAGGTCAATAAAGTAAAAATAAACAAACAAACACAAAAGTGATAATGTTATGATAAAAACATTATGAGAATTAAGGGGGAACATTTCCAGAATAATCACAGTTTGCAGAATTATTTCACTCCTGGAGTAATATGGCCAGGTTAGATTATTTTAAATATTTTTATTCTTTAGGAGAATAAATTCGGGAGAATGAAGCTAAAGGGAAACGAAAATAAACTTGTAATATTATCAACATACCTCGATTCGCAGTGCTCTATTTAAACCTCCCTCTGCCTTCAGTTCAGCACTGGGCCGTCATCATTCCACACCTCTCCATGCCAGTCCCTGTTTTTGCCTCAGAAGATTTGTTTTTCTTGTTTAAGGTTAGTCCTGCCAGTTTTCTATAGACTCTTACTTTGCTGTTTGTCCCTGGAGAAGTTCTGCTCTGTGTCCTGGTGTCTCCAGAGAACTGCTAACTGGACTAGCCATCCTGGAGAGGCTCTGCTCTGTGCTCTGGTGTCTCCTAAGTTCTGCTAACCTGACTAGCCGCCCTGGAGAAGCTCAGCTCTGTGCCCTGGTGTCTCTCAAGTTCTGCTAACCTGACTAGCCGCCCTGGAGAAGCTCAGCTCTGTGCCCTGGTGTCTCCAACGAACTGCTAACCTGTTGTGGCTACGGGGCCTGCTAGCCGAGCAGTACTAAGCTTTCCCTGCTGCCTGGATAGTCGGGACTCTCTCTCACTCCGGGCCGTCAGCTCCTGCCATCACATTCATCCCTGACCTTCTGCAGTCCTGAACCTCCGGTCTTCATCGCTCACCACCCAGCATACTTCCTTCAATAAAGACTCAAACTTTTAGTCCCGTGTGTGCGTCCTGAGTTCATCGGTAAACAAAACCCTGACAAATAATAATAAGAATAATAATAAAACTGGCGAGGCGGCGGCAGCCGCGGCTTGGCGAGACGGCCACCGCGGCCGCCTCGCCAAGATAGCGCTGCGGGAAGCTTGATGTTCATACCTTCACTGTGTTAGTCATTGTTTGTACTGCCGTTTTTTCCACTTTTCGTTGCGTTCGCCTGTCTGCTAAGCTCAAAACAACCGCACCTGTCTTGACGGAGAAACCAGAACAGCTGAGCATCTTTATGACAGTGCACTTTTACTTTCGCCCTCTGGGGGGAGCCTCGCTGGAAAATCAACCCCGGTTGCATAGTATACCTTTAAGCCTGAGATGTTTTCTGTAAAAACAGGCATGACTTTGCACTCACTTTTATTCTAGGGGCATATTGTTTAGGATTCCTTTTTAGTTTTTCTGTATGGTTATTTTTAATTTAGTTATCTTGGCATAAAATATGTTGTTTATACAGAATAAACATGCTGTACTGTCCTAAAAAGCCCATTTTGATTATTTATTGAAAAAGGTTTGTGTCATAATTTTAACTGAGGCTGTCATATATTTCATCATAACAGCAATTCTTCTTTACACATATTTTAAACAGCAAAGAAATCTACTGTCCAAAATGTTAAAACTCAGGAATCTAAAATTAAAATTATTACTTTACAGGAAGAAAACAAGATACACTATGATTTCTTAAATATCTGCCCATAATAAGCATTAATTGGTCCCCAAGGTCATTTGATATAGCGCCTAAAGTGATACCAGCAAGATCTTTGAATGGAGTCATGAGGGAAAATCTGCCATTTTGTGAAACACTTGTTTTGCCTTCCTGCTGCAGGTGGGAGAGGTTTTTGCAGGAATGCATGGTACCATTTGTAGGGGAAGAGTTGATAAAGAGACTGGCTCGTGCATGACATTTTAACTATATCCTACAGCCTGCAGAATGGTCCATCGCTGTGCTACACTGACATACCAGAAATGGAAGTGTGTTTGATACTGTTGTTAAGGCTAGGAAGATCGGATCTGGATGTGCATGGTATTGTTGTGAAGAGCCTGATTAGATGATTAAAACAAGTCCGCCCCCTTCTCCATAACCCATTTGCAACTGCCAGAACTCAACCCTAAAATGATGATTGAGGCCTTTGAGGCTTTCTATTAGGCATAGGCTGGATGCAAAGACTCTCTTTCATCAAAAGCTTAAAAGCAATCTTTTTCTGGGGCTGATTGGAGGGCAGCAAGTGAACAAGAGGAGCATGCACAGAATGTTGAATAGGGGTTCCCTCAATGTCAGAGGGATACATTTGCCGTCTGGCCTCTGAACTTGTAAGGACCGGGTTGGAGGCTCAGAAATTACCCACCCGGGCCCCATAGCACCACCAACCTGTAGAAAATGGCATTAGATCCCTTTTTGGTCAAAATTTCAGTTTTGTCTAAGGTTTGGTGAAGCTTTTGTTACTGAAGGAGGCCAGTCTGACTGCTGACCTTTTATGACCTTTCAGGTTTTTCCCCTTTTCGAGGCACTTCTCAGTGGAGGATTTTGATTAATCTCACAGTGAAAAATCTCTTGGTAATGCATAACACAAGGAACACTAAGGAATGTCATGTGTATAACCTGAAGTAGCAGTAGGAAGGTTCCTGTGCTTCACTGATACACCAGAAATGGGAGTGTGTAAGACCCGGCTGCTACCGCTAGGTAGCTCCGATCTGGATGTGCATGTTACAGTTGTGAAAAGCCTGAATAGACGATTAAAATGAGACCTCCCCTTTCTTCATAACCTGTTAGCAAGTGCCAGAACTCAACCCTAACATGACAACTGAGGCCTTTCAGGCTTTCTATTAGGCATAGGTTGGGAGTAAATACTCTCTTTCATCAAAAGCTTAAAAGCTATCTTTTTCTGGGACCGAGTGGGGGGCAGCATGTAAACAATTGGAGCATGCACAGAAGGTTGAATAGGGGTTCCCTCGGTGTCCGAGAGAGACATTTGCCATTGGCCTTCAAGCTGGAATCCTCCACCAAAATCTCACCCAGCTCAGAGTGTCATCCTTCAGAGCTTCTCTCCTCTTCTCTCTGAACACTGACTCCACGTATGTTGGCCCTTCAGTGAAACTCCTGAAGTTTGCAGATGACACCACTGTAATTGGGTTGATCCAGGAGGGTAATGACATACAGAGAGGAGGTGGACCGGCTGGTCCACTGGTGTGCCTAGACTTTAGAGATGGCGGTGAACTTCCGGAGAATCCAACTTCATTTTAGGGTTGAGTTCTGGCAGTTGCAAATGGGTTATGGAGAAGGGGGCGGACTTGTTTTAATCATCTAATCAGGCTCTTCACAACAATACCATGCACATCCAGATCCGATCTTCCTAGCCTTAACAACAGTGTCAAACACACTTCCATTTCTGGTATGTCAGTGAGGCTTTGTGACTGAAGGAGGCCAATCTGACTGCTGACCTTTTGTGACCTTTGAAGTTTTTCCCCTTTTTGAGGCACTTTTCAGTGGAGGATTTTGATTAATCTTGTTACTGAATGAGGCTAATCTGACTGCTGACCTTTTGTGACCTTTGAGGTTTTTCCTCCTTTTGAGGCACTTTTCAGTGGAGGATTTTGATTAATCTCACAGTGTAGCATCTCCTGGTATTGCGGAACACAACCTCATTAGCGGCTAAGGACTATCATGTAAGATAAGATAAGATGGTCTTTATTGATCTCACAATGGAGAAATTCACTCATCACATCGGCTCATACAAGAAGGTGCAGAGTAGGGAAGGTACATTTAGTTATATACAGTGAATTTTCATATATACAATGGATCAAAGGATCAAAGAGAATACCAAAAAAAAAAAAAAAAAGGAAATAGGAATGGGCATATGGTGTCTTATTTACATTCATAGTGGTCTATATATATATATATATATATATATATATATTAGGGCTGGGCAACGATTAAAATATTTAATTGCGATTAATCGCACTGATTAATCGCGATTAATCGCGATTAATCGCATTGTATTTACAAACTCCAAGAATGAATTCAAAAGTAGTGTAAAGAGCACTTTTATTTTAATGTTCTGCTGCCATATGAACAAAAGTGTTGTAACATTTGTAGCACTTATCAGTAACACATATTTAGTGTAAAGCTCAACTTAAACATGTAAAACAAAAAATAGCAATAATAATAAATTAAAGCCTATTGCCACTGACAGGGAATTCTCTTTATGGGGAAAAAATCTACCAAAAACAGGCAATTTCTGAGGTAACAGCAGGGAGCAGCATTACCATTTTATGTTCAATACCAAAGTTTAACTTGGCAGTGGTTACAACTAACTTGTTTCTGTCATATTCCATGCTGGAAGAACTTTAAACTGAAATGCTTGCTAACTCGATATGCTTGCGTTTATTTGACGTTGACACGCGGTTTTTTGTTGTTGCTTTCTCGCGCGCATATAGTGAATGGCAGGGAAAAACAGGCAAAAACACATGGATACTTTGAAACGAGAAGCGACTTCACCGACGGCGTCTAAGCAGACCCCCCCGCTCCGCTCCGCACAAAACCTTTTCCGGCCGCCAACTCACCGCCTCGCCTCGCCTAAGCTCGCTCGCGGTACCTGCGGGAAACACCGCCTTCCGCATGTCAGCTGTGTTTTTTTCCGGCCAGCACCTTTCTTCCTCTTTGAATCTGAGTCTGGGCTGACAGCGAGGTTATTGGCGCATTATCGCCACCTACTGTTCTGATTCAAACCCCTACACCGCAGCAACAGACCTTCACAAAATAAAAGCATGTGACCAACATGCGTTAACGCGCGTTAAAGAAAATATCGCCGTTAATAGTCTGAGTTAACGCGAAATTAACGCGTTAACTTGCCCAGCCCTAATATATATATATATATATATATATATATATATATATATATATATATATATATATATATATATATATCTATGCGCCTACATACGTACCTACGCGTATATATGTGCATATACATTGTATACATTTGTACATACATACATACATGTGTACTGACATGTTCAAGTGTTGATAGCAGCAGAAGTCACTACATCAGGATTATTGCACGGGTTGTGGCCCAGTGTATTAATTAGATTATTGCACATTAGTTATTGCACATTACTTATTACAGTTATGGTCACAGTTACAGTGCAGCATTGTAAAATCTGATAGCAGCAGGAATGAATTACCTGCGGTGGCGCTCCTTTTTACAGACAGGATGTCTAAGTCTTGCACTAAAGGAGCTGCTCAGCTCCTCTACAGTCTGGTGCAGGGGGTGGAAGGTATTGTCCATGATGGATGTAAACTTGGACAACACCCTCCTCTCAGCTACTTCCTCCACAGAGTCCAGAGAGCAGCCCAGGACAGAAGTGGCCTTCCTCACCAACTTGTTCAGCCTCTTTCTGTCCCGCTCTGCGCTGCCAGGAGCCCAGCAGACGACAGCGTAGAGGAGGGCTGAGGCCACCACAGAGTCATAGAAAGTTTTTAGCAGAGGCCTGCTCACACCAAAGGACCTCAGCCTCCTGAGGAGGTGGAGGCGGCTCTGGCCCTTCTTATACAGAGCATCTGTGTTATGAGTCCAGTCCAGTTTATTTTTGACATGAACACCCAGGTATTTGAAACTCTCCACAGTTTCTATGTCCTGCCCCTGGATGTTCACAGGTGAGTGAGGTGGGTGTCTTCTCCTAAAGTCGATCACCATCTCCTTGGTCTTACTGGTGTTTAAGCACCAGTAGCTAACCTGAAGTAGCTGTAGGAAGGTTCCTGTGCTCCACAGATACACCAGAAATGGGAGTGTGTTTGACACGGCTGCTACGGCTAGGTAGCTCTGATCTGGATGTGCATGTTATAGTTGTGAAAAGCCTGATTAGACGATTAAAACGATACCTCCCCTTCCTCCATAACTAGTTGGCAAGTGCCAGAACTCAACCCTAACATGACAACTGAGGCCTTCTATTAGGCATAGGCTGGAAGCAACGACTCGTTTTCATCAAAAGCTTAAAAGCTATCTTTTTCTGCGGCTGAGTTGGGTGCTGCAATTGAACCATATGAACATGCACAGAGGTTTGAATAGGGGTTCCATCAATGTCAGAGACATCTGCTGTCTGGCCTCTGAACCTGCCAGGAGCCGGTTGGAGGCTCCTTGCACCATAACTCTGGGCACCATAGCTTCACCAACCCATAGAAAATGGCACTAGATCCCTTTATGGTCAAAAGTTCAGTTTTGGCCCAGATTTGGTGAGGCTTTGTTACTGAATGATGCTAATATGACTGCTGACCTTTTTTGACCTGTGAGGTTTTCCCTCCTTTTGAGGCACTTTTCAGTGGAGGATTTTGATTCATCTCACAGTTATTATCTCCTGGTAATGCAGAATACAACCTTGTTCTTACCGTTTCTCAGTACAAGTTTCAAAATTATGCGGCATTTTCCTGCTCAATGGTCCTCCCGAGAGTTCAGCAGCCTTAATGAGCTGAGCTCTGCTTTCAGCCTGTCACCAGCCCGTTAAGCCCATCATCCCCGCTGTTAGCAGTCTGTTTTCATGTCTACCTGTTACCTGCTTCTATAGGACTCTTCTTTCATCTACACATTGTTTAATTATATTACAAAAAATTGCAACATGATGTGTAGTTTGGATATCATGTTCCCTGTCTGGGTATTGAATAAGTCTGAAGGCATATAACTATTTTTATTTATGCATAAAGCCAAGAAATACATATTTGGTTGATACTTATTCAATCTATGTTTTGCCTACACTATAAACATTTTACTGCCTATATATTAAACAATAAACTGATCACTGAAAAAAGCATTCAATCTGGTAAGATTTGTCCAATTTGGGTGCAGTGCCAAAAGAACACCTATAGGGGGAGCAGTAGAGAACCAGTTTGGTGGAAACCTGAGTGCAGTTGCAGAACTATACAGTAGAGTGACCTAGTGAGTAGAGAATTGTGAACTTTCAGACTCATTTCACATTAAAAATGAGGACCTTCGTAAAAAAGACAGAGTAACATCTATATGGCTAGTAGAGCTCATTACTATATGAAAGAAAGTGAGGACCAGGAAAATGTCCTCACTTCCCAAAAATGACTTCAGTTTGTTGGTTAAAAACTGGTGATGGTCCTCACTCTGATGTAAGAACAAACACACACACACAAACACACACACACACACACACAAACAAACAACCAAAAAACTATGTAAAAAAAACAAAACAATTCTCATTTACAAAATTGGTAAATGTCAAACTGTTTTTTTCTATCTCTGCATGTTTGTGTCTGTGGTATTTGTTGCCTTTTAATTGCTTGTTCTGTTTTTTTAAAGGAACTTTTGAAAAGCATTTTAGAGGTACTTGTTAAAATAACATTTCTCATTGCCATTACAATACAAAATAATCCCATGGAGTAATCTACCAGGTATAGCGCAAAGGTATAACCCAAAAGAAGAGATTAGGCATTTGTAGCTCAAAGACCACAGTTTCGGGGTTGGTCATGTGCGCGTCTCCTCAAAATGCAGGAATGAACAGAGATGTTCACAGCTAAAGACTACACTTTTCTTACCATTGAGCTAAGCCTACGGTTGAAACACAAGAAAAATATACTTTTTATGTCTTGTGTTACATTATAAACATTTAACAAAACAATCTGCCATTTAAATCATATTTGGTTATTAAAAAACGAAAGGTTAAATGAATAGGCTTTAATTACTGTGTGATGCATGATAAAAGTTTTTTATTTTTTTTATTTAAACTTGTCAAGTGTCCCTCTCTTTTTTTAAGGGACACAGTTGGTCATATGAGGCCCTCTGGTTCCACTACAGACTCCATCCCACCTCGCTTGCTTAAAGAGGTATTAGCTACTATTGGACCAAGTGTACTTCAGATTATCAACAGTAGTCTTTCCTCTGGTACAGTTCAGTTTGCAAGCATTTATACGCCCTTTCTTTAATAAATAGATCTTGACCCTTCTCTCTGCTCTACTTTCAGGCCTATCTCTAATCTTCCATGTATTTCTAAGATATTAGAGAAGGTTGTCTACAACCAGCTGTTACCATTTTTAAAGGACAATGAGCCGTTTCACTCTAGGTTCAAAGCCCTTGACAGTACAGAGAGCGCACTTCCGAGTGTTTCTAATGATATACGTTTTAAATAGACTCTGGAAAGGTTGTTGTTTTAGATTTGTCTGCTGCATTCGATACGGTTGATCACAGTATTTTAATCTCTCGCCTTGAGCACTGTGTGGGCATTAGGGGTGTCCTCCTTGATTGATTTCAGTGCTTCCTAGCTAGTAAGAGTTTTTGGGTAAAAATGGACAGCTTTGTCTTCCACAGCTCCTCTTCCATGTTGGGTCCCTAAGGAGTCAATACTCTGCCTTGTTTTATTTGCTCTCTACCTACCCCATCGGCTCTGTTTTTAAGCATTTTATTTTACTATTATGCTGATGATTGCCTGATCTATTTCCCCTTGGCATAAAACATCACTGTCCAGCAACTTACAAAATGCCTTGAAGACATTAAAGCATGGCTTTCTCTGAACTTCCTTAGTTTAAATGAGAACAAGGCAGAAGGTTTGTTGTTTGGACAGAGTTGCTGTACCTCCCCCAGAGTAGATCTTGGCTCACTGTCATTTTATCTCAGGGACTGTGTCACCAATTAAGGGGGAAAGTTTGACTGATTTTAAATTTGAGAAAATTAGCAAAGGTGAAATCAGTCTTAGCAAGACATTACTCGGAGAAACTAGTCCATCTTTTATCACAGTTCATGTTGACTACTGTACTGCACTGTATACAGGCATTAGCAGACCTCTCTTGCCTATCTGCAGCTTGTGCAGAACTCTGCTGCTCGTTTTATATAGTGAGCGAACTTTCCTTTTGACAGCTGTGTGGCTGCATGACAGAGCCGGGGTTCAGCTGTACAAATGCAGCCCGCAGTCTCCCCTCTCCAACTCCGTAACCACCACCCGTTTGGCAGTAGTTATTCATACAGCACACATCCGACTTTGTCACTATCTAAGTACTGATAAGCTTCGGAGCTTTTCAGGTTGTTCATAGCATTCCCATCTAGGCACTCAACAGTAAGAAAATATTTTGTTTGTTGTAACATACGACCAGTTTGTCATGTTATCCTCCAGTTCAATATCGTAGCAGGGTGAGGAATTGATAAACCACCTTTAATGAGAACTAAATGAGAATGCACCCATTTTACAGCAATTACTATCCAATGTAAATAAACGCTGACCTTACTCAACCAGAATTGACTGGCAGAATTAGCTTATTGCAGACGTAAATCCGTGAAACTTGGTGCAATGCTTGGAGGCTACAGCATCATATTGGCCAGTCATCATCATTGGCATTTGATCCCTGAAACCGCATTATATTGTAATTGACCTATCTGCAAGGTCTTCCAGCAGTGTCAAAGCATCCACTGCGCGGCATTACGCATGAGCGTATCTGACAGTTGTAGATTTTATCTACAAGAGGAAAAGAGAACCATTCAGTAAATCAAAAAAAGATGCATGTTTGTCTTTGAAAATTTATTCAAAGGCATATATAAATGTATCATACACGCTGGTTATCAAGGAGCACTTTTAAGGAATACGTTTTATCTGAGCAACATTCTTCCAATAGGACATCAGAATGCATACAGCTGGAACGATCCAGTCCTTATCTAACACAACTCTTCTCTCTTTCCTTGGGTGAACAGAACACAATAGTAAATCACTCTGTAACTCTGAGTTCTTTCACATGGGAATAATTCAGCTGCCCCTAGATAAGATATGTCACAATCTGTTAATCTGTGGTGTACGTCACCCTGGTGATCATTGGTGAGAGGTATGTTGTTGTAGAAAGCCTTGATAAAATGTTACATGATAAAATGTTGTTTACGATTTAAAATGGCTTTTGGGCACTTTTGTATTTATTTGAAAGGTCCTTTTGTACAGTTGTCACCAGCGTAAACATGAATAACACTAGTTTTGAATGCTATTGCTAATCTATGACTAAAGTATGATATGGAGTGAAACTGATCGTCTGGAAGGAATCCTCATGCAGTCAGGCTGCAATTCTCCGCTTCACCATCTCCCATTTTCCCCTGTCTCCAAAATGAGCGTATGCATTGATCAAAGTTGCCATTTTCCTGTAAAGATCCCAACTTTTATGTGGAAAGTAACGTACGTATGTTTCAGGCCCCATGTTGTGTGTATGCAGGCTTTATAAATGAGACCCAGAACCTTTGTCCCATGAAAATATAGCCTGGGGAAAGTGAAACCCCCCAAGTCGAAACACTAGGGGGCTCTTGAAGTCTAATGGAAAAGGGTCTTTTGTATGTTTATCTGCATTGTTAACGATTTTATGTTTAATTTTTCTTATTATTGCTGTTTTCTACTGATATTCTCACAGTAGACTTTTGGAAACTTGCCTTTCTTGCTTTAAGCCTGAGACAGAAATACATCAATGATGTAAGCTGTTTTCATACCTGTGTCTGGAGGGCAGATATCTGTGGTGAAGGAGGAGCGTTTTTACTCCAAGTGGAATCCCTCGGCAGCACCCACCTCCATTGGTGAAGTTGGGCTTCATAGTGGCATCATCGCTGGGAAACTGGCTCTTAACAAACTGCACCAAGAGCTGGGAGCCCAAGGATTTATACAGGTATGGAGCAATGTGCTGAGGTAATGTTTGCACAAAATCTCAAACCATATAGACATTCTGCCTATTTAGAGCAACATGTGCAACATTCTTCATCCTTCAGGTGTATGTGGATCAAATTGATGCAGATATTGTTGCAGTTACTCGTCATTGCCCCAGCACACACCAGTCTGTGGTGACTGTCAGCAGAACAGCCTTCAAGGACCCCAGAACCCACCAGTATGACAACTATGTCCCATCTATGTTCATACCTGGTAGGACGACAATTTGGTCATCTTTGTATCTGGATGTTTTTTGTGCCAGTTGAGTTTCTGTGCAAATGTTGAGCATGTTTCCCAGTACACATGTTTAACGCAAAATAACTTTTCCTTCTTTTCTCTTCAGGCAAGATTGAAGAAATTGTATTAGAAGCAAGAACAGTGGAAAGAGAGAGTAGGAGTTATCAGAAGGATGAGGAATACATAAACGGCATGCTAGAATACACCGTGGAAATAAAACGGCATATACCGGTAAAAACTGTTGTAAAACCTGCTGCATTCTTTCTGGGTAGAGTTTTAAAGGTATTTTCTGTTTTATCCATGGCCTGACAGCTGAATAAACACAGAGTGAAGAAAAATAAAAGGAAAACAGCTAATAAGTTTTTTTCTTGCCGGGCTGTGTCTTTGGCATTGAGTTGTTTAAAAATAAAAGTTTTTCTGACATGCCCATTACTGACATGTTACAATAACTCTAATATGTATACAGATTGAGGAGAGTGCAGTAGTGAAACATGCTGGAGTGACCTCTAAGGGCCGGTCGGAGTTTGTGCAAGAAATTCAGTTCCAGAAATTGACACCCGGCAGCGTCATTTCCTTCAGGTAAAACTGACACATCTTCTGACGTCTGCCCTGAATTCATATGGTATTGCTAAAACTAAAATTCATTTTCTCTACACTGTGCAGAGTTAGTTTGGACCCCAAAGCGCAGAAGCTGGTGGGCGTTTTGAGGTTTTATCTGTCCCAGTTTAGTCCAAAGTACAGGAGGGGCAGTGCACCTGATGAAAAGCCACCAGAGGTGCTGCAGAAGCCCCTTGCACAGTAAGTATTTCACACATTTATTATGATTTGCTAAGACTTGAGTTCTAAGTTATATTAATATTTACAGCATTGGTACACATCTGGCATTAGAGTTTTGACTTAATTATTTAGCCATTGCTGCAAATGTGATTTATCGGTGTTCATATTAATTAGTGCCTGAATCCATAGTGTCTGTGGGTCATTCACTGAGAATGGATCGATTTGGACTTTGACAGTCTCACATCTTTTACCAAATTGGGAATCCTTGCTGTAGGATATACATACACATAATACAAAGTGTAGTGCGTGCAACCCTAGGGGTGGTCGAGCTGCCGCTAGCTGGTGCGCAAGATGAAAATGTAATGGCGGTCTGACAGTATTTTTTCCCCACACCATAAAGACATGTAAATAAACCTTTCCTTTGTAAGAATTTAAATCAAAAACTGTGCATTTAATAGATAAATAAAATGTATTAATACAAAAATCTATTTAGACGAAGTTTATTCATGCTTCATTTTAAGATGAAACGTAGAGGAAGTTATTGTCTTCTACGCATTGTACTGCATATGCACATCTAGCTTGTGGCCTCTACTTCATTCTCACAAATATGCTCAATCGCTTGAAATCGGAGAAACTGTCATGCAGGTGAAAAATCTAAAATCAAAGTTAGTGATACAAGAGAGAGAGAGAGAGAGAGAGAGAGAGAGAGAGAGAGAGAGAGAGAGAATTGCAACGGATCCAGAAGAAAACGAGTGGCAGTCAGAAAATGTCTCTCTATCTCTCGCCTCACTTCACCTTGTTTATGTCAGCAGAGAGAAAATTGAGTTCAGGTCAAAAGTTTTATTTCAAAGATTAAATTGAGTGACTCTGTCTGTCTATCGATCTTGCAGCACCTACAAACAGCGCTGCTCATGGTGCTGTCACTCTGAACCGGCAACAAGCATTGATGCGCATGTCATGCCCAGACCGCTGCTGGTGGGAAAATTGGTGATAGACACGGTTTCTTGACTATGCTCATGCACAGAGCTGCAATACTTTTCATTGTGATTCAGATAGGTGCAGTTCATTTTAGAGATGCAGTTTTAGCGCGTATTCAGACAGGAACAGGGAAACCGGCACTGGTGTTGGGGGCTGCGGGGAGCTGAGGTGTGTTACCATGGCCGTATTTACCTTCTGTGAAACAATTAGGAAATAACTTTTTATTTCTCTGATTATTAACAGCTTTATGGAGGCGCCTTGTTATTGTTACTGTGCCGCTCTACCAAAGTGTCTCTCTCTCTCTCTCTCTTTCTGTCTCTCTTGCTTGCTCGTTCGTCATCGGACAAAAATCAAATTAATTGTCTTCGTGTTTGTATTTTGCAGCGTAAATTGTGAGTCAGACTCAGATTTAGAAGCTGGTACATTAATTAAATAGAGAACACACAGGTTTATCAGAGTTTAGTCCATGGATGGTCTCTGCTTCAGAGACGTTTCAGGTTGTCTGTGGAGGTTTGACCTAAGTGTCTGTTTCTTTCTCTGCCTCCAGGCTGAGCCACCTATGCACCTGAAATCCTCAGGATCCTGTTGTGGATGTTGTGTGTAACTTTATTGCAATTTACTTCAAATTATGTTCTAATTTTATTTCCATAACCGTTGTTATGATGGTTCTGTTGTTGTAACTGCAACTACGATTATTATTTTTATCTTTTTGAAGATTGGGGGGGTGTCAACACGGTTGGGACACAGAAGGGGGGGCGCGGCTAAAAAAGTTTGGGAACCCCAGTCCTACAGCAATAAGGACACATTCAACCATCAGAATAGCAGGCACTGCTTTGCAATGATTGGTCAATATTATAAGAAGTGGTCATTTTAATTCTCCAACTCCGTTACACTATAAAGGTTCATTGAATATGATTATAAAATATATTTCTAAAGAAAGCAATGGTATATATTGGTATATAATGATATATCATTTAAAGACTCTTGGAACCACCAGAGACCTGCAGTCTGAGAGCAGATTGTTCTGTTAGGAACATACGGGGCAATCAGATCATTGATGTATGATGAAACTTTCATCCATCCATTCTCTTCCGCTTATCCGGGGTCGGGTTGCGGGGGTAGGTAGCTCACCAAGGAGGCGTCCAGGAGGCATTCTAATCAGATTCCCAAGCCACCTCAACTGGCTCGTCTGGAGGTGGACGAGCATTGGCTCAACTCTGAGTCCTCCCTGGATGATTGAGCTCCTCACCCCATCTCTAAAGAAAAACCCAGACACACTACGGAGAAAACTCGTTTTGGCCGTTTGTATCCGGAATCTCGTTCTTTCGGTCATGACCCAAAGCTCATGACCATAGATGAGGGTAGGAACGCAGATCGACCAGTAAATCGAGATCTTTGCCTTTTGGCACAGCTCGCCCTTCACCACAACGGACCGGTACAGCGCCCACTTCACATCAGACGCAGCACCAATCCGCCTGTCGATCTCCCGCTCCATCTTCCCCTCATTCATGAACAAGACCCTAAGATACTTAAAATCCTCCACTAGGGGCAGCACATCCTCCCCAACCCGGTGAAGGCACTCTACCCTTTTCTGGCTCAGGACCATGATCTCGGATTTGGAGGCACTGATCCTTATCCCAGCCGCTCACACTCGCTGCGAACTGCTCCAGTGAGAGCTGTAGATCACGCCCTGATGAAACCAGTAGGACCACGTCATCCGCAAATAGCAGAGATGCAATCCTAAGGCCACCAAAATGGATCCCCTCAACACCTTGGATGCACCTAGAAATCCTGTCCATAAAAGTTATGAACAGAATCACTGAGAAAGGGTAACCTTGGCGGAGTCCAACTCTCACTGGAAACGAGTCTGACTTACTGCCGGCAATGCGAACCAGGCTCTGACACCGGTCATACAGAGACCTGACAGCCCTTTTTAGAGGGCCCGGTACTCCATGCTCCCGGGGTACCCCACACATGACCCCCCCGAGGGACACTGTCAAATGCCTTCTCCAGATTCACAAAGCACATGTAGACTGGTTGGGCAAACTCCCATGCACCCTCCAGGATCCTGCTGAAGGTGTAGAGCTGGTCCAGTGTTTCACGCCCAGGATGAAAACCACACTGCTCTACCTCAATCCGACATTCGACTATCCGACGGGCCCTCCTTTCCAGAACCCCAGAATAGACCTTACCAGGGAGGCTTAAGAGTGTGATTCCTCTGTAGTTGGAAGTTGGAACACACCCTCCGGTCCCCCTTTTTAAATAGAGGGACAAACAGCCCAGTCTGCCAATCCAGGAGAGCTACATTCCATGCAATGTTGCAGAGTCGCATTAACCAACACAGCTCCACAACATCCAGAGCCTTAGGGTACTCGGGGGGCGAATCTCATCCACCCCCGGGGCCTTGCTACCAAGGAGCTTTTTAACCACCTCGGTGACCTCAGCACCAGAGATGGGAGAACTCGACCCAGAGTCCCCAGGCCCTAGTTCCTCAATGGAAGACGTGTTGGTGGGATTAAGGAGGTCTTCAAATATTCCGCCCACCGACACATGACGAGTCGAGGTCAGCAGGATGCCCTCCCACTATAAACAGTGTTGGTACTGCACTGCTTCCCCCTCCTGAGACGCAGGGTAGTGGACCAGAATCGCCTCGAAGCCGTACGGAAGTCTTTCTCCATGGCCTCTCCGAACTCTTCCCACACCTGAGTTTTTGGCTCAGCGACCAGCCAAGCCGCCTGCTGGTTTGATTGATGGTACATCAGCTGCTTCCGGAGTCTCACAGACCAATAAAGCCCGATAGGACTCCTTCTTCAGCTTGACAGCTTCCCCTCACCCCCGGTGTCTGCGGAACATGATCCACTCAGACTTAGTGTCCCCTACCTCCCTCGGGACATGTTCTGAGGGAGGTAGGGGCTCCCACCACTACCCAGTGGGAGCTAGCTCACCACCAGATAGTGGTCAGTGGAGAGCTCCGCCCCTCTCTTAACCCGAGTGTCCAAGACATGCGGCCGCAGGTCAGATGAAACAACAACAAAGTCGATCATTGATCTACGGCCCATATGGAAACCCTTATGCTTGAACATGGTGTTCATTATGGACAATCCATGACAAGCACAGAAGTCCAACAACAGAACACCACTCGTGTTCAGATCAGGTTGGCAGTTCCTCCCAACCACGCCCCTCCAGGTCTCACTGTCATTGCCCACGTGAGCGTTGTCCCCCAGCAAAACGAGGGAGTCCCAGGAGCAGCACTCTCCAGTACCCCCTCCAAGGACTCCAAAAAGGGTGGGTAATCCGAACTGCTGTTTAGCACATAAGCACAAACAGTCAGAACCCGTCCCCCCACACGTATGAGGAGGGAGGCCACCCTCTCGTTCACTGGGGTAAACCCCAACGTACAGGCACCAAGATGAAGGGGGACAAGTATGCCCACACCAGCTTGGCACCTCTCACCAGGGCAACTCCAGAGTGGAATCTGTTCTACATTACCATCTAATGTAGAACAGATTACTGGATCAATGTGTGCGTCTGTGTTTTTTTTGTGCTAAGAAAAAGGAATTGTTTGCATGCCCAAGAGCACACCAAGTCGTCATTAGTTGATATTCAGGAACCCGAGGGAGGAAATTGGAAGGAGTTTTGTCAATCATCTTTAGCTTGACTGTGCATTAAACCAAAAGGACTTCTAATTGAAAGCAGACTAGAGTCAGCTTCTTATGCTAAAAGTGTACTGCAATTCTAACCCATTTAATTCATTATTTTAATAATCTCTATTAGCTTTAACAGACAGTTTATCTACTCAACCCTGGTTGTATTTTATATCTCCGTTTGAATTGTTCAATTTCAAAAGAAAAATTAAGCAGACCGAACTTAGAGTGATGTTCTTACATTTTCATTCATCCATTATTATTACTTTTGCTTTTCTTACAATTCTTACTAATTTAGGCCACAGCGTTTGTGAAATTTCATCATCCAGTGATCCATAAATCCTTATTTTATGTCTGCATCATATCTTGTCAAAGCCAATCAATCAGGTCTATATATTTAAAGTTTTCTCCAACCATAAAATTAGCATTTTTATGTCATTATCAATTGCTGTCTATCATTATTTAAGAATTTCTGTAGTTCCTTCAAACCCTTTCAATATTGACCACCATCTGCATTCATTTTAATTCTCTGTTTAGCCTTAATAGCTGCATTCTAAACTGTGGATTAAAGAAGTTCTTGGATGAACGCGCCTCTGCGTCTGTATTTGTCTAGACCTCGGCAATTAAAAGTTTGAGTTTTGAGCGCGGACCTGGTTAGAACAGAGTAGGTTTTCTCTCATGCACCATCTTTTTGGCAACCCAAAAAAAACCTTTACAGTCAGTGTTAGGTTTCAAGTAATCCCTATGGAACCACTTCCTCGTCTTCTGTGTTCAACCTTGTTCCAAGTGTATCGGCCATCGAAACACTTTCACCACCTGTGACAAGTTCACAATAGTTTCAAACCACAGCAGCTTGTCCTTGGCGTCTCCACACCCCCTGTGTGTGAAACGTCTCTCAACATCACCTACCTGGAGCAACTATATTCATGCCTTCTCATAGGCTGAATCACAAAGCATTCGTTGTAAACTCAGGATATCACCTCATGTCCTGTTCAAGATGTTCTTTGCACAGCAGGCATTCTAATGCTTGGTGCCAATGCAGCTTTGATGTTCCTCAGAATCCACCTTCATTCATTGATATCATCTTCAAGCTGTTATTTGTTTATTATCACAGCCACCCCACAATCCTGACCAGATCCAAAATGTCCAACTAATCCAATTAGTTTCCCTATTCAATTAGTCTAGGAAGTCAGTTATTGTTTACAGTTCCTACCACATTTGGCGTGACGAACATAATATCCGACTGACGAGCCAGAAAGTCCAAGGACAGGAGCGGCTTGGGCGGCCCGGAAAAGTTTTCCAGCCTCTGATACCCCAAACGGATTCAAGGATCGAGGAGAAAAGAGCTTCTTGTTGTGGGGAGGAGGAGGAGAAAAAAGACTGACCACCGCTGAACATTTTCTGAAAAGTTAGATGCTATAAGCATAGTCTATGTTTTCATGCATATATGCGACTCTTCATGGCAACGCACACTCACGCAGCGGCTGTAGATGGCCAGCTGGACATCAGGCATGGGTTTTTAGACAGCGGGAGAGACGTTCTATACCTACTTTAAGCAGTTCAACCACCATTTAAAAAATAACGTTGACACGCGAGGTTTTGAAATTAAAAACCCTGCAAGAGCAAGGTTTAACACCCCTGCTCTTGCTAGAGCCTATGCTGTAAAAACATGTCCAACCCATCCTGCACAGAGCTTCTCCGACTCCTCTTTTAACGTGTGTTTCTTGAAGACGCATTAAACCTATTTGTGAATGCATAATGCATTCCTGCCCGTGCATTAATAACATACAACCATTCATTAAAAGCAATGTCATTACACAGTGGTGGTAACTAAACACAATCCCCATAGAACTAACAAAACAATGAGTGTGCAACTTAACCTGAGCTTTGCACATTTCAACCCCCTTTAAAGTCCCTTTACCGGAGGTCTGACTCCATTACGCACGTTGCTGCCATAACAATGAGTCTACACTCATCCACACACTTCTCCATGTCCGCATTCTTGTAATTATGGATGAGAGTTTAGTCTCTAACGAGCTGGTGAGGTGACGTATTTCTGCCAGCCCCCTCAGATCTTCAGAAATTTGTTAGTGCTGAGTAAATGTTACTGATATCCTGAGCTATATTGTTAGCTTGTCGCCAATTGTGCTCATCACCTCCATCTTGATCCTGCGTCATGGCGTCTGCCCCGTGTGAGCGTAGATGTGTTTTAATAGCTCCACAAGCCGAAGTCTTAGCTGGTTTCAACATTTGTTCAATGTCTTTAGTTAGTCTCAAGTATACTGGAAGCTATTATTTCTGGTGTAAATATTTTAAAGGATAAAGGCAACAACACAGTGCGGAGCTTCCTACCCCGTGGCATCTTCTTGCATTGCGTCACACGACTCCTGCATATTTCCATAATTAGTGATACGGGATATGAGACCTTTTTTTCTTGAAGGAGCCATTGATATTTATCCGACAGACTCATAAGTTGCTTAAGGCATGTGGCAGTAACCGTTATGTGTTATGTATAATTATGTGAATCTGTAGATTTGATTTGATTTGATGTGAAAGTTGTGTTTCACAGGTTGATGGCCAAGCTGACACTAGCAGACATGAACATCTTGCTGTTTCGCTGTGAAGCGGAAGAACAAGAGGACGGTGGAGGCTGTTACAGCATTCCAGGCTGGGAGAGCCTGAAGTATGCAGGACTCCAAGGTTCAGTTTAAACATTGTTCTTGTTCTGAGGCAACGTTATCTACTCTACACAATGTCTTAAAAACAATGTAGCATAATTCTTATCTCTCTTGCAGGTCTGATGTCGGTGCTTGCTGATATCCGTCCCAACAATGATCTGGGTCATCCTTTGTGTGCTAACCTTAGAGACGGAGACTGGCTCATGGACTTTGTCTCCAACAGGCTGATACACAGAGATGGACCTCTGGCACAGGTGAGATACACTGTAGTAGAATTCTCTTTAAACAAAGTTCACTTTCTTTCACAGATGTGATGTAGTGAATGAATTTCTTCTTACAGCTCCTACATAGAGGTCAAATCAGTGAAATACATGTGTAATAGGTTTCCTGTTTTTCACCTGTGAATCTCTGCAGATCTAATTGTAGCGGCAATTCAGAACAAATGTTGTCTCAAGGCATTTTCGATAATTTCAGTCAAATTGAGATTATTATTCAGATTGGTTAAAAAGATTTCTATTTAAGAAAACCCATCTGTTTGCATTGAGACATTTGGTTGTCCTGGATGAGCATGTAGCCACAGTAGACAGTCGCTTACATTGTGTCATTGACTTTCCAGTAATCCTTCATACTGAGCATACATGTAGCTACTGTAACTGTCTTCACCGTACCCCGTCTACGGTGAAACACTCTCGGTGGACCCAGCTCTTTTTACCCAGTCAGGCGACCCCCACTTACTTATTACCTTGAATGTAGGACGCATAAAACAGACAAGTATACTTTTACTTATATTTTATCTACGTAAAGACAGAGAAATAGTTAGTCACACCAGCGCTGATGGGCTCTTGATCGGCAAGAAGCCCCGATTGCTTATCACACATACATTATATAGGGATCTAGGTACACACCCATGCAAAGGCTGTACACATCCAAACTGTGACATCAGTAGAGAAACTGTCACCTCCATGGTTGTATCTGATAGATATGTGCCAATCTTTTGGGTCAGTGCTATCTAAGTGTGCCATGCAGTTCTGGGATAAACAGCTCGTTCCACTTGACCTCGTTGATATCCTAACAAACCCCCTGATGAAATGCCTAAATGGCACATCACCAAAGATGATCAACCAGTGGAACGACAGCTCTCAGGCTGTCCCTCTCCCAGAACAGTCGGTCATTCCATCCTGTCCAAGCAATCCAAGCACGTCAGCTTCCGGCTTCCAGAGTCCATCAATCCGTGATCTCCATGGCAACCGATTGTGTAGCCCACTCTCTGGGGTCACACAATCTCTGCTGGTGTGCCCGAATGGCACATCATAAAAAAAAAAACAGTCCAGTTGTCCGTTTGCCCCCCCTGTTGGTGTGCCCCAAAGCCACATCACAACGAAAACAGTTCCAAGAAATCGGCCGGACAAACCTCAATGGAAACATCTTAGCATCAATCAGCATGAATACTTCATAATTCAGCATTTTTTTTACTCGAGACCACAGTCCCAGCAATTTATCTACAATTTAGGGTTCAACTAATTTAGCTAGGCCTGTTTTAGGTTCCTATGCGCACATTATTTTAAATTTACTTTAGACTAGGTAAGCTAAGGCTGTTCAGTAATCAAGGCCAAATTCATCTACTCTACCTCCACCCCAAGAAACCTCCTACTTGGTCCTCCACTCCCCATTCCCATGGACAAACATCCATCACTTTCAAACCTCACAAATCCAAGAGTACCAGTAGGGGGCATCACAGGGCGGGCTGGGTCTCCAGCAGAACAACCCCATCTCGTCTAAGAAATGATAAAAAACTGATGGAGCCCAGTCTAGGGGAATCCCACTCTGGGCCAATCTGAGCGAGAAGACACCCTGTATTGAATCTGAAAATTAGCCTTACCGAGTAATTTATGGATCTGTGGTACCCATCAGATCCTGGCTCTCTATATAACAAAGCATAAAGATTGCAAGAACTTTAGGTCTTGGTGTGTGTGTCTGTAGCAGACAGTTTACATTCTTAATCACAAAACCGTAACAACCAACTTAATGCAACATCACAGTATAAATATCATAACACATAAAATCAAACATAGTGATGGAAGTCAGTGGAAAAGAGAAAAATAAGAACATTCGTGAAATAAAAAAAATATGTACGTCAATAACACAAAAATCCGTCAGGCCATTCAGAGCACGTGGCAGACATCAATCTATTTGCGCCTAAGTGGTCGGCTCAGGGTTCTCAGGCAACTGCTCCTCGGCATGGACAAAACGATTTAGTTGGATGGTAATGAGTGTTCGGTCCTGGCTCGGGAAATAAGCATTTCATTCCCAGTAAAATGCTCTGTGAAGATGGTTGGCAGACACCAGGCCTTGTTTACTGTTGAAGAACAGAAACAAGGTGTAATTAGTGTTCTTATCAAGACTCCCAATCTTGTCATTTACCTACTTCAAACACTTTCACATCCAGATATTTCCGTTCACAATTATTGTGCTCTTAGCTTAACCTCCTTTACTATAATCATTAGATCTTGCATTACTCTTATATTAAAGGAGAAATCTGAAAGTTCAATTTTATCTGCAGCAGCATTTCTCTATAATTCTTTAACAAAATGTTCCCATGTGTGTCTCACCTTACAATGTCCAACAGTTGAAAAATCTCTGCAACAGAAATTTGTCATCATATGTTTCATGGCTACTGTGTCAAGGTTTGTCTCAACTTATTTAGCACACAAGGAATTGTATTAAAACCTTTCAGAAACTTTTTGCTGAACCAGCTTTAAAAACACCTCACATTTTTCTAAAAAGCCCAACAGAAAAACCTTTAAGCTTGTAAAAGAAAGCTCTACTATATATATTCCCGGAATATTGTTGTGATGGTACTCAGAAGCAACACTGTGTACTTCTTGTCTTATTTTGAAAAACTCAGCTGGGAAAAAAGGAAGTGTGTGCATGCCCCTAGCTCACACAAAGTCGTAATTGGCTGCCATTCAGGAAGTGGGTGTAGCCCAGGGCGGAGTCAGGAAGTAGTTCTGTGAATCAGTTTCAGCTTGACGTGCATCAAACCAAAGGACTTCTAGTTGAATGCACCCTCCACCTAAAGCGAAGAGCAATTCTAACCCCATTATTTTCTTCTTTTTTTAATCGTTTCTGCTTGTTTTAACAGATAGCTTTTGTAAGCAACCCTGGTTGTATTTTATGTCCCCCTGTTTGAATCTTGTTTGAAACAAACCTTTAAACTGTAGTATGCTGTGAGCAGTAACTCCTTTTTTCTCTTTAAAAACATCTCCCCCTGAACATTTAACTGCTCCACACTGCTCTAGATAGATTTTTTACGAGACTTTAAACCTGTTTCAGTCATCTAACATTAGTTTATTTGATAATACACCCAAGCACGATTTTAACCCCAAGTAAATCAACCCTATAACAAGTATCTTATTCTTGTTCTCATGTGTTTAGTTTACCCTTAAAAAATTTTAAGCAGACATTACTCCGAGTGATTTTCTTACATTTTCAGTTATCCATTATTATTACCGTTGCTTTTCCTGCAGTTTTTCCAAATTCAGCATCTGTGTTATGTTATGTTTGTTAACGTATATCACCCAGTGATCTATAAATCCTTATTTTATGTTTGCACTGTCTTGTCCCAGCAGATTAAAAATTCCCATTCTAGAATTTGCTTTTTTGTTTCATCAATCACTGTCTGTTTTGATTATTGAAGGAATTGTGCAGTTCCTTTGAACCCTCTTAAATATTGACCACCCGTTGGTAAATGATCAGTATTAAGTTTTGCCCTTCTTCTAATTCTTTGTTTAGCCTTATTATCTACTAACCTGACAAAAGCCAGCTGTATGTTGCTCCGCCTAGCTCCACTCACATACATCTGGGACACCGCCATAGGAATTGCCTTTACTGAAGGCTGGGCCTTATCAAAAATTCTTGCATATGATTGGATAAGCCACTTGTCTGTCATCTTTATCGACGTGCTATTTCAACCACTCACACCAAAGCTAACCCGTGACGCTGATGATAGCGACGCAGGAAAAAAAAAAAAAAAAGAAATAATGTGTTTGCGGCTCTAGTGGCACGCGTTTTATTGATAGTGAGCTGACAGGAAGAGGGGGGACGACAGGCGGCAAAGCGCCGCGGGTCGGAGTCGATTCCGGGCCGACCGCGTTGAGGACTAAAGGCCTAACATAGTTAGCGCTAACCGCTCCGGGGCGCGTCCGCTTGCGGATTTGGCAAAGCTTGCCAAATCCGGTCGGGAGAAGGGCGAAAACATGGTTTCCACCAACAAAAGCCTTCAGAGGCGTTCTCTGATGTTCTTTTAATGAAACAATATTAGGTAGATTGGACAACACGGAAGAAATAGCAGCATCAATGTTAACGCTTGCTTCTTCAACGAGCCGCCATTGCTATCAAAACAGTCTCACGTCATGGTCGCGTCTCCATCACATCTATGAAATGCCAGCCCTGCGTCATGATTGGCCAGACCATAAAATTGGTTGGAGAAATCACTTTCTACCGGCGATGTCCCAGATGTATGTGAGTGGAGCTAGGCGGAGCAACATACAGCTGGCTTTTGTCAGGTTAATTATCTACACCTTCAATGGTGAATTAGTGGAATTCTTTGTATGCACACTTCTTTGTGTCCGTATTTGTTCAGGCCTCTATAATTTTGTTCTTTGTGTTTTAACTGTGAACCTGGTCAGAATAGAGAACGTCATCTCCGATGCTCCTCTTGGCAACCCCAGCAAACCCAAAAACAAAAATGTTAACAGTCAGTGTTGGGTTACAAGTATTCCCTGAGGAAACACAACGTCGTCTCCTTGGTCCAACCTGGTTCCAAGTGCCTGGGTCATCGAAACCTTTAGAGCCCATTTACCCCAAGTTGCATATTGTTGAATCCCCATTTTCAAATGTTCTTTTGTTAAGAGTCCAAGAGTGTGTTCTAGGTGCGTTTCCTGAACGCCAACCTCTCCATGTCATGTTCGTGAAACCTTGTAGTTGAATTCCATCACCTGTGAAGCAAAGCAGTCATGCATAGTCCTGTTCAAGATGTTTTTTTTAGCACAGCAGGAGTTTCACTGTCGTGTGCCATTGCAGCTCTGATGTTCCTCAGAGCCAACCTTCATGCATTGATATCATGTTCAAGCTGTTATCCTCCTATCATCATCTTGTGTCCAGGAGTCGATTCTGCTGTCCTGACCAGATTCCAAACGTCCAACTAATCTAATTGACCTCATTTCTTTTCTGCATGTAAGCAAGAAGGCGATTGTTAGATTATCCTGGTCTAAAAGACTTCTAGGTTGATAGTTGGCTAAACTCTGTTTATGTGTTTTTTCCCTTCTGGAAAAAACACCCTTCCCGTTTTCACCCCTTCTGGATGTTTTAACATCTAGTTAAAGGAGAACTATTGTGCTATTTTGTGTTCGAACAGGAAGATGTTAAGTCTCCTTAAACCTCTTAGGTAACTGCGTACAATTCCAAACTATTTTCACTGGTGCTTTAATCCCTAATTTACCCATATTAGTTAGTAGAATAAGTCATTATTCTAATCTTGCAGTTTTATCCATTTAAATCCATAACCTTTATGGTGCTTTATTGATGTCTGCCGGAGTGGCAGATTTTACAGGCATCCTAATTATTTGGTTCTTATTTGCTACTCTGCTGACTTCAAGATACCCAGTAAATGTGGTGCTCACAATTTCTCCTTCGCTTCAACAGCTAGCTTAAAAGGTTCAGAGTTTATTCTGCTTATATTGAAAAATTAGCTTGCTCACTCGTTCATTGATTCATTTATGCAATTAACTGCTGCTGTAATGCTTACTTCAACTTTTTTGCCTCTAGGTTTTTCATGATAATAATTATCTCTTATTGATGTAAATATACTTTTTCCCATATCGTCTGGATCACATACATTGTTCTTATCCACTTTCTTTTAACGTTTAAACGGCCCCTCTATGTATAATAACAGCTCTGACTTAAAACAATTAACATTGTAGGGGTTTAATAACAATCTTGGTTGCTTTTAATCTAAAAGTTTTTTCTTAAGCGCATCCGCCAATGTGTTTGTTTCTAATGCGTGTTTTGTTTTTTAATTGTGTACAGGAAAATCTGATGTGAAATGCAGAAGGGGTGTCTGCCAACTCATCTTTGTTTCGTGTTGCGGTCCATTGAAGGTTATCCGATGCCTCTGTCTTTGCCCCTGCCATTAGTTGTCTATTTTCAGTCCTCATGTCTGACTTCAGCAGCACAACATCCTTCCAGGACGAGCATTGTCCATGAATCTTCTTTCTCCAATCGTTGTCTGAAACCACAAGGAATTCTGCCAGCATTTTGCCAATTTGGATTTTTTCCAAAATCAAATTGTCTAATACAAGAATTGTCCATCTTCATCTGTAGTGTAGTGTACATAAGTTGAAAAGAAATTTTTTTAAATAAAAGTTACAGTAAAACTGTCTCAAAGTTACAGTAAAATTGTCTCAAAGCAAAAATCAACCACAGCGTTCCCTCTAACACGAAATAGTCTTAAAGTTCTTCACCTTTACCCCAGATCTTGATCCCTTAAAAATTTAACCAAGCAAAATATATGTATAAGTTTAATAAAAAAAATTATTTCTATTAACCTTGTAGCATCACATTCCCCATTAAACCTCAATGCAGCTTCTGTAAAAATTACTGATTTTTGTCCAAAGTTTGATTAAACTCGATTAGGCAGGAATCAAGTACATCACCTTTTTTCTCTGTCCCCTGGACCATTGTAGCACTGTTTGGTACTAACTTGTCTCTGAGAATGCCTAAGAAAAGAGACCAAAATCTCTCCGTTAGTACATTTCAATTATATATGACCAGGTTTCCTTGCAAGAAAAAGGCAGAAAACAGGAAATGAATGTTAATGTGAGTCAGTGGAGAGGGGAACAGTGGGAAGGGGTACATGAAAAATTTCTAAAGCCACCTTTCTACCACTAGAAGGTCTCAATATTACCTGGCCTAATTTGGTTAAAACTTAGCATAATTTAGTCACCTTTGTCAATCCCTGCATGTCCATTTTAGATCATGACTTCTTACCATACGACCTGAAAGAGCTCACTTTTCAGAGTCTTCTGTTGGAACAAAGGTGGCTTTGCAGCTTCATCTCCCATCATCTGAAAGAAGTAACTCAGAGGAAAAACAGTTCTGTTAGTGTATTAGGTGACAAAAGAAAACCTGGTCTTTTTAGTGTCTTGGTTTTTAATGTGATGTGTCTAAGTTCTTGGTTGGTCCAAAGGAGGTAGGAATCTGTCGTTCCTTTTCTTTCAGCATTTTGTATTAAAACATCTCCTTCTCTTAATTTATCTGCCGAGCAACCTTGAATGTTGTCACTTTTTTGCCACTGGTGATGCAAAAATTAAAGCAAATGAATCATTTAACAAAGAAATAACCAATATATATATATATATATATATATATATATATATATATATATATATATATATATATATATATATATATATATATAAAACAATAAAAAAAAACAAAAATAAAATGTCTCCCAAGGAGCGTAATTTGCGTGTTCCAATATGATATAGATTATTGTCTTACAACAGTGTTTTGACTTCTTTCTGGTCCTTGGACTATGTGTATTTAATACCTTTATTTATATATAATTTTCAATCTTAATTGGTCAAGGGTGAAACTTTAAAGCAACCATTTTCTCTTTCAGGCTTTTGAGCTTCTAGTGTTTTTCTATAAATGATAAGAGTTTTCCCCGTAATTCAGCACATTGAGAAGGCTACCCAAAAACAAACCGAGATTAGAATTAGAATTTAACCCTCCAGAAGCTGGCTTTATTTTATGTTTTGCTGATATACGTTTCGTGCCCGACCAGAACACACTGACCCAGCCTTGCCACAAAAATTCAGATGTTTACATCATGGTCAGATTTGTTTATCATATCTTTTGTCCTGCCTCAGGTTAAACTGTTCCTCTGAGGTTCGCCTCAGCTCAGCATAACTAATAACATCAGATGATTTTGTAATTGATTATGCGCTAAGTGTGGCCTTCGTGATATTCTCTAAATGTCTCTTTAGTTGCATTCAAATTCCAAGTTAAAAGGAAATAAAATAAATTAATAGAAAACCCTTAAAAAACAACCATATTTAGTTCCATACAGTTTTCTTCAAATCCAAAGCACAGTTTTTTACATCTATTTAAATCAAAGATTCCTTTCAAATGGACTGGTTTGTGATGAATTATTATTATTATTACAAGCAATGAGATCTCAGTAATTTTATTACTGTAGGGCTAAAAACAAGTGATAGGATCTAATTTCCCACAGTAAACTCAGGAAGCTTTATGTATGGATTATTACCAGTTTCAATTTCTAACAAAGCTAAAATATTTTTTGTTCAAGCCATGTTAATCTCTCAGTTTATCAATTTAATTTGGCCGGATATTTAATGTGGGAAGAAAACAAACTTTGTTATTGAAGTCTCCCTTTTCCTTCTTTAGCTTTTGACCTATTTCATGCTTAAAAATTTATTTGAATTAGGGAGCTGCAGTCTCCAGAAAAAAATAAACATTTTTGAAACCATGATATTTATAATTTGAACTGAATTAGTTCACACAGAAGAAAGTTTAGTTGCACACGATACACAGTTACATAGAAATGACGACATTCAGACAAACAAACACACACAGGCCTTTACTTCTGACGGGGAGGGAGGGCTGGTCAGATCCTAACGACGGTTATGGCAGCATCTTTTAAAATGCCCTGGCCAACCACACGTCCAGCACAAGGGCACATCGTAATCTTTGGTTGGTTCCTTTCTATTATTTCTGTGCCGCGTTGTATCTCTACTGGGAATTTGACCCCATGGAGGTCTCTGATACATCTGACATGGGACATCTGGAGGGAAGGACCCCACAACCTGGTCTGAACCAAACACAGGTGTCGGGGCAATAACCATCTGAGCTTTTGCAACATTCTTCTTCTTCCTCCTTTTACTTTGTTTGTCTCTCAGCTTTTTTAGCTGTTCAGCTAAGAGTTGTTGTTCTAACTTCTGTGATTCACTGCTTATCTGTTTCATATTCTTTTCCCCCCTATCCAGCTGATGTACCAAAGCAGCCATCCATTGATCTAAAGGCATGTCATAACTCGCAACCATTCTGTCCATGTCCTCTTTAACATCCTTGGTTTGGCCCTTTAACATTGCCTGTTTAAAGAGTTCCTGCAGCGTACCTGATAATGGGCAAGAGCCCGTCTGGTCTTCCCATACTTTCAACATTCTGTCCACATATGCTGAAGCTGTCTCCCCTGCACAACGTGTAGTGTCATTTAAAAGGCCAGAATCCGTACTTACCGGATAGAACTTCCTCAGTGTGCTCCAAAGTTGCCGTGTCACCGGAGCCAAAGGAGCAGCTGCTCCTAGTTCGTCAGTTCCAGCAAAAACTTCAACCGCATGTACCTCATGTGGTTCCAGGTATGCTGATAAGCCAGTCCTCACATCACCAATAGCCAATACATGCCAGCTCAAAATCTTAAAAAAACTTCGATCCAAAGGTGCGCCCCTTCTCTTGGATCAGGGAGCATGTTCCTCAGCTGAACACCGTCAGCACATGATAGAGGGTTGTAAGCAACTGCATGCACCTGTCCTGTAGCACTGTGAGTCTGAAACGATGGCAGTTGCACACTTTGTTTTTTTTGCAGGTAAAGAAAGATCAGTTTTGTTAGAATGCAGATTATATCTGGGGCCCTTTTCCGCCCTGTATTTGCACGTGTCATCGGTTTTCATAACATCTGTGTCATCTAATTCTGCAGTTTTAAGAGCGTGTCTTACCACTTGTAAGACACGCTCCCGTAGCTGGTCTCGTTTGTGTTTATCTAACCTACTTTTTCCATGCATCTGTCTTACATCACAGCTTATCTGTCCCCCACATAACTCCATACCAGGCACCTGCACCGAAGGGTCTGATGAAGTCACCACACTCCTGGCCTTGGATAACAGTTGTTTAGTATCACCACACAGATTGTTTTGCATAACAGCGGCTGCACCAGAAGCAGACATGTCCGGAATGACTGGAGTTGTGTACTTACCTTCTTGTTTGAAAAAAGATGATTCACTTACCCCCTGCAGACGTTCACTCTCTTGTTGTTGTTTGTCGAGGCCTGAGAAGCATATGCTGAAATAAAGTTTGGTTAGCTTTAGTAAGCCTGTTATTTTGATTTCCTCTTTTTCGTATTTTTCCAGAGCAAACTCGCCAGCACCAGCCATTTTTACTTGTGCTTGGGCTAGTCTGTTTTTTAACATTTGTAAATAGTGAGTACACATCTGGGCTTCTGGCAGAGGCCCCTCTGCATCACCAAAAACCCCGTCTCCCCTCATTTTTTCGCACCACTCCTCGAATTGTTTCAGATGATGTTCAGCGTCTTTGTGTTGAAAGCTTGTCACTATGCACCCTTTTCCTGTCTCCAGCAGTGTTCTTAAAGAACACCCCTGGAGCTCATTTACTACTGGATGTTCAGCCATTCCAGCACTCACACGTTTTGGCCAACCTGCCGGTATAATGCCCGGAGCCCAGTCCAGTGAGAGCTTATTTTTTATCTCTCAGACACCAAAACTTATTATGTTCCTATATGCCTTATTATAGTGTTTTTACACTGCAGTTTCAATGAGCCAGTGTACTCAGGATGAGCAGGTTATACGTCACCTGAACAGGTGCACCCTTACTCTTCACTTCACTGGCTCAATGTCAGTAACGTGTCACACACACACACACACACACACACACACGAACACACACACACACACACAAACACATTCACCCTTTATGGCAAAGCTTCAGTTAACTCTGTACGTACCCTTTTTACTTACCCTTTTGAAATATAATTTGACTAGCAGCTTTTAAAGTTCTTTAAGAGAACTTTTGGAGCAATCGAAACCAAAAATCTAACGGCTGGCAGCTTTTGGAACTACTTATGGTGGTCCCTGGACTCTAAACCTAAGCCAACTCATACAGGCTCGTTTTTCGAAAAGGCAGCTTTTATATTTCCGTGAAAACGAAGAATTTTATGTTCATCCCCACGAAAATAAGGGGCTCTAAACCCGCATTTCTAGGCTACATGATGTTTTAGAAGCCACGCGTAACGGCGTGCCTGTCAGTCAGAATGGCAGCTTTTATGCTAAACACAGAGGAAGACGTATCTTCCTCTGTGCCTAACAAGGGAACCTTCTATACCCAAATTCTCAAGGTTCACAGTATTTTCAGAGACCTGGCCAGGGTCTACCGGACTTTCACTGCTGTGACCACACGCAAATCCCAAGTTTTTACCGACACGTTTGCTAACAATTATCCTCAAACTTTTCTCTGCCTTTAGGAGTGTAAAAAGTCTGCCCTTCCAGGAAGAAAAAGACACTAGGAGATAAATGGAATCTCTTTACCTTTTTGTGTGTTTTTCCTCTGGAATGACGTCCTGGCCGGAAAACGGAAGGTGGTACGCCGCCTTTTGGGAACCGGGCGGAAACACCAATTTGTTACTGTCTTCACCGTACCCCGTCTACGGTGAAACACCCTCGGTGGACCCAGCTCTTTTTACCCAGTCAGGCGACCCCCACTTACTCATTACCTTGAATGTAAGACGCATAAAACAGACAAGTATACTTTTACTTGTATTTTATCTACGTAAAGACAGAGAAACAGTTAGTCACACCAGCGCTGATGGGCTTTTGATCGGCAAGAAGCCCCAATTGCTCATCACACATACATTATATAGGGATCTAGGTACACATCCATGCAAGGGCTGTACACATCCAAACTGTGACATCAGTAGAGAAACTGTCACCTCCAGGGTGGTATCTGATAGATATGTGCCAATCTTTTGGGTCAGTGCCATCTAAGTGTGCCATGCAGTTCTGGGATAAACAGCTCGTTCCACTTGACCTCGTTGACATCCTAACACTACCACGGGCCTCTTGGCTCATTCTCTTGCCACTTCCACATCATAGTTCTAGAATAAACACGTAACCACAACATCTACCATTATGGATCACTATGTCCATTAATGTCATACAAGGTGATCTATGCATGCTGTCTGAGCCTTTAGATCATGAAGCTGGGACTACGGAATCAAAGGGGCAATGTTTACAAATCAAAACCTTTACCTGTGGTGGCTGCAGTTAGACTTTGATTAAACTACACACAGGTGGACTCAGTTTAATAATCACGGGTCTCATTTTATAAAACATTGCTTAGGATTCCAAAAAAAGTAAAAAACAAAACAACTGGACTTGTTTTTTGTAGTTGAAGATGTTTCGCTTCCTGTCCGGGAAGCTCTATCAATTCAAAAAGTCTGGAGGAATGTGGAGTAATAAGCTTTATACAACTGCCTAACAAACGCCTTGTAATGGCTTAGATAACATGCAAATTCAACCGAAACAGGTCCACCCCCTTAGTAATGGGCAGTCGTTAAAGTCATTAAGGCAGTAGATTGAACCAAAACTGGTCCACTCCTCTGTAACGAGGAGTCGTTAGGGTTGTTATTGACCTGGCTTAAAGAAGCAATGTTTTGATCACTTGTATGAGGTTGAGAATGGCGTTCTGCGAGCGAGCTATTTTTAGAATGTGACGTCATATCACGTGGTACGCGGTAGGATAAACTTGCGTTGTCTTCTGCTCTTTCGCTGTAAAAGAGCTGTACGTTACCCTTGGTTTTACTTGGTAAAA
The DNA here is from genome assembly GCF_011125445.2 of Fundulus heteroclitus. Lineage (NCBI taxonomy): Eukaryota > Metazoa > Chordata > Actinopteri > Cyprinodontiformes > Fundulidae > Fundulus > Fundulus heteroclitus. The sequence goes on along the minus strand of NC_046366.1, from coordinate 530,132 downwards.
CGACTGCTTTTTCCAAGTCTAAGACGTCTCCTAACCATGTTTTTTAAACATTGTTGTTATGGAACGTGCAACAGCGACTCGAGGTACGCTGATAGGCCGCATATGAAGGATGTTTTCTTCATTAATTTCCCGAAATTCAAGACTGCCAAGAAGAAATGTGTGCACTGGGTACACTAGTGCGGTCGGCCTTCACAACAGTTCAACCCGAAAAAACATCCTGACCCGCGGGGGCGCTGGCCATTCGCTTCCATACGCCTCCGCTCGCGGGGGGTGCGGGCCGGGCGGTCTGCCGTGCCGCGCGGCCGCCAGGGCATATCGTCTTTCCTCTCTCCCCTCCGTTCCCCCAACGCCCGGTGCCTCCCGTGGGCCTCACCCGAGCCGGGCTCGACCCCCTGGTCTGGCTCCTTGTCACCCACCGAAGGCACCTCTGGCGTCGCTCGCCTGCCTCTGCCACCAAAATGCGCATTCCCGCCGGCCTGCTCCCGTCAGGTATGTAAACAGTTATTTTGTAGCTACCGATTGGCAAAATATACCGATTCCTGGACGGTGATTACAAACAGAAAAAACGGCCAATGACGCCATGAACGCAGAGCAGGGAAAAAACATCGACTTTCCGTTCGATCAACTCGGCCCATTTTCCAGTCTTTCTAAGCCCTCGACACTCAAGCCATCATTTGAGCTGAACGTTAGTACATTCTTCGACAGTTCTACCAGTAAACTGGGCGCCTGGGACATCCTCTTGCGATAGTTTAACAGCTGAAAAGTCAGTCATATCGTTGTATCTGTTGCACATGTAATGGCTGGTTGCTACGTGCGCTCTCAACCTGTTTGTTCCTACGTTAGCGGCAAGGGGCGTTGCTCATGAGATGGTGACGTCACGTGCGCGGTACACTATTGAGGTGACGATTGGCCGGAATTAATCCTATAGCTGTATTGTAGGTTTTTGAGAGTTGGAATCTAAGGCCCCCTCCTCTGTTTAAGGTTGTTTTTTCTCTCTTAACATAGATAGCTTCCTTCACACCCCTTTCAAACCATCTGTCTATATGAACATTTTGGTCCTCAAAAGAGTGTCCTTTGTCCTTAAGGTGTAGGTGGACAGCAGAGTCTTGACCTGAGGAGGTAGCTCTCCTGTGTTGAGCCATGCGTCTGTGGAGAGGTTGTTTGGTTTCTCCAATATAAAGATCAGAACATTCCTCACTGCACTGAACTGCATACACCACTCCACTCATCTTAGGTTTGGGGGTTTGGTCCTTGGGATGCACCAGCCTCTGTCTGAGGGTCCTGTTTGGTTTGAAATCTACTGGGATTTTGTGTTTGGAGAAAATCCTCTTGAGTTTTTCAGAGACTCCAGCAACATATGGGATGACGATGTTTTTGCGTTTATTCTTCTCACCATTTTGTTCTGCAGCGGGTCTTTTGGATTTTCTTGCTGATTTGACAAAAGCCCAGTTAGGGTACCCCAAGGTTTGGAGGGCATCTCTGATGTGTTTCTGTTCCTTGTGCTTCCCTTCTGTTTTAGTCGGGACATGCTGGGCCCGGTGTTGTAAGGTTCCGATGACCAAAAGTTTGTTATGTGTGTGTCACACACAGACCAATATCTTCTTTTTGACTCACACCACCCACTGGAGCACAAACTGTTTTTTACTGTTTTTTACTTTTTTTGGAATGACCATGACCTGGATGACTGAGAATATTCACCAGCATATTGCTTAGGATTTTTACTAAAAGTCTTTGTACACCCTAAAGCCGAAAATAGTGCCAAAGAGATCCTGATTCATAAATCCATGCACATACACCAGCAAGCAATTTCCCGTTCTAAATCACAGCTGCACCTGAACATTTGCCTACTGGGTTCTGCCATCTACACGCTCATATTCATCCATAAATGGTCAATGCAAAGCACTTCATGAATGTCAATGTGTATTGGAATTAACCAGCTGATCAATGTTTTTTCATGGTTAACAATGGCAACCACGGAGAAAAGAGCAAAAGAAAAACGCAAGATTAAAGCGCACTTCCTCTGCATTCTGAGGTTTTAGAAGGAGGGTTAGGAGCAAATCCGGGAAAAGGATGTGATGTTGAGACATTGGGTGTGCTTCGGTGGCGCAGTGGTAAGCACACACCAAAAAAAAAAAGCACACACCACTCATGTACGGAGGCCTTAGCCCTCGACGTGGCCGACCTGGATTCGACTCCGACCTGTGGTCCTTTGCCGCATGTCTCTCCCCCTCTCTCGTACTCTCATTCCTGTCAGCCCACTGTACAAAAAATTTGTGTGAAAAATGTGTTTATTTCTTATGAATGCTTATGCTGGTCAATCTCCCTTTTATTGGAAAGTCACCTATGCCAGTTTCAGGCCCTGGTTTATGCATATGCAGCATTTATAAATGAGAAACCAAGTGAATTCTGAAGGCACTAGATTTTGTTTAGGAGTGTCAGAGTGAATAGGAAATAAATATGAAAATGAATTATTGTTTTCCTTTCACTTCACTAAGGTGCATGTCATGTGATATGATGTGTTGAAAAAAATAAAAAGTTCAAAAGGTATGTATAGTTCAGTAAATGAAAGACCTATAGTGATCATCCTTTTATTGTTTCTGCAGGTGGGTCACTGGTTGGGAGCCATGTTTGACTACCTGAGGCATTTCCCTCGATACCTCATCCCTTGTTACTTTGATGCCATCCTGGTGTCGACCTACACCACAGCTCTTGATGCCACGTTTAAACTCATGTCGAGGTACAAACTATTTAGGTTGCATTTATACTATTTTGAGCTTTTCATTGTCTGGTCTGTTAATATCTGATGGAATATGAAGCTTGCATTAATTCAAAACTGTTATTACTACAAAGGGATACTTAAGTTAACACATTATTTTTAAACAGCTTCATCGAAAAAGGTTCCACTTTTGTTCATCACCTGGCGCTTGGCTCGGTTCAGATGTGTGGTGTTGGACGTTGTCCGGCTCTGCCTCCCATTTCAACTAAAGTGCCCGATGTCCCGTACCGCATCAGTCCCGTCACCGGAGAGGAGGAGCAGTGCTGTGTCTCACTGGCAGCAGGTGTCATGGCAACACACACATAACACTGTGTATATGGATTTAAAAAATGCTAATGTTCTGAAGGAGTAAATTGTGAAAGGATGGCACTAAGAATTGCTTTTTGAATGCCAAAGAGAGCCCAACAGATTTACTTTCACATGTGGAGCATTACTGCTTTTGCTATAGTGCTTCGCTTAATATATACTAGTGATGGGTCCGGCAACACCGATGCGTCGGCGCATGTGTCGAGCTCACAGAGCGAAACCCGTGTCGATGCGCGTATCAACACGGGAAAGTCACATGACCGATACAGGAACTGTTTCGTACTGACTGACGCGCCAAACTGTTTCTGTTCCCTCTAAGCTGCACGCATGTGCATTCACGCACAGCGGCGCGCACAGCAAAGCTATGCTGCGCAGTAAATAAAATCCAAGCTGAACTGTAAACAAAATAACGGTTAATAATGGTTAATATTTAACCATTTTGCAACTCTGGTGTGATGGTGTACCACAGTCTCGCTCTGTGAGCACCAAGTGCTGATCGGAGCGCACCACTGATTGATGGGTTGGGCAGACGCCTTTATGGTTGGGCGGGTTGCTCTGTGCGTCTTTGTTCTGAGTGTCGTTTCAGAAAAAAAACGGCTGATCTACCCTTAGTAGAAAGCTGCTACTCTAAGTAGCTCTTCCTCCCTTTGTCATACTCAGGATGTCCGATTTAAGAACAGATGATATCAGTCAGGTAACGAAACACAGCGCCCGATCAACCATTGAACGTGAGCATAATAAGGTTGGAAGTACGCATGTCCTACGGGTAGAATTAGAAATCTTTAAAGAAGGCATATGGACAATATTAAACCATAAACAATGCCGTTGCTGTTGGAAACCGCAAGAGAGAGTTGTTGAAGAAGTCAATGCATGCGCGATATGAAAGTTATGTGATGGAGAATTAAAGCTTTTTTCTCACACGTCAGTCATTCAACACAAAAGGGGGAGTGTGTGTATGTGTGTGTGTGTTAGGCATTGAAAGGACATGGCAGCAAAAAATTTGTAAAATAAATAAATAAAAAAGCCAGTCCACATGCATCCTCGTTCACATTATTTATTGACTGTATCTAAAAAAAATCAAATATATGTTTAATTCAAATAAAAATATAAAACAATACAATGCAACATACAATGATTTAAATTGTATTGTGTATACTTGGTCATCAAATCAGTGTCAGTTAACTCTGTCAACCAGGTTGGCTGTAGGGATTTTTAAGGTCAAGCAGGTGTCAGTATTCAGTGACACAGTATCGGCCCAGTATCAATACAGTTTGGCAATGTGTCTAAACGCTTCATGACGCCTCATCGACCCATCACTAATATATACGGAAAATACTTTATTTGATATTGGGATTATTTCAAATTCAGTGGACAGAGAAATGGAAAGGTAAAAGAGAAGGAAAGAGAGGAAGAGGAAGAGAAAAAGATGAGGCAAAATGTTGAAGTTGAGAAAAGGTGACAAAACTGGAGTAGAGGAAAAATAGTGCAAGATAACATCCATGGAGTCTGCTTCTACACCTGCAGAGAGATTTAAGAAGAACAGCAAAACCAAACAAAAAAGGCATCACAGGCACAAATAGTAAAATTAAATGATAAAAGAATACAGGTGATTTTGTCAGTTTTACATAACTTTTATTTCATTTAGGTCTTCCTCACTTCTCTGCTGGAATTTTCCGTTGTTGGGGCAGAGACACTTTCATTGCTCTCAGAGGACTCATGCTTATCACAGGGAGACACACTGAGGCTCGGTATGTGTGTGATCAGGACTGACACCTAATTTATGCAGGACTCAGAACTGAGCTGTGAAATAAACCATTCTGTCTTTGTATCCATAGCAACATCATCCTGGCATTTGCTGGAACCCTACGTCATGGTTTGATCCCCAACCTGTTGGGAGAGGGTTGCAGTGCCAGATACAACTGCAGGGATGCTGTGTGGTGGTGGCTGCAATGTGTTCAGGTACATGAGAAATGGATGCAGGAAAACAAAAAGGGAACCTTTCAAACATTTTTAAACTACTGTTGCCAATGTCATTTACTACTGAAAGATTTTGTCAGAAAATAAAATAAAAATGCACTTTAGTAGGGTTTCTACACTTGACACATAGTCAATATTTGTGATTTCAAAAATTCACAAATAATCACAATTAAGTTTTTCCCCCACAAGTGAGCAGTTGCTTTTCCTTTTTCTCTTCAGGACTACACCAATATTGTTCCTGAGGGATATGAAATCCTACGTTGCCTAGTCTTGCGCATGTACCCTACAGATGACTGTGAGCCCTGCAAATCAGGGGAAGTGGTATGTTTGCGGTAGAAAAGGTCTGAGTGTGAAACCTTCACTGATTACTGTTCTTGTTAGACGGTAGACTGAGGGCAGAAGCTGACCCTTGACAAACTTTCCTGTCTTTTTTACCATCTTTCTTTTTTGGAAGTCACCGTTTTACCTCCACTAGAGGTTTCATACATTGCAGTTGCATATGATTCCATTAGCAAAAAACATGTATTTTTTTTTTTTTTTGTGCCTGTCCAGGAGCAGCCATTGTATGATGTCATCCAGGAGGCACTGCAGCGCCACCTAGAGGGCATTTCCTTCAGAGAGAGGAACGCAGGACTCAAGATAGACATGAACATGAGAGATGAAGGTAATATAAGAGCAATAAGAAGACACTTTACTGTATTGATGCTGCGACTAGTGTTTGTATACCTGTTTGGATGTTGGATAATCTAAAACATTATTTCATCTATAAATAACTAACATTGTGGACTGTACATTTTGGATGACTGGTTGATTAGTATATCACCAATTTGTGACATAACGAACAACAAAGGGCTTTGAAATGAGCTCTGTTGTAATTTGGCATAACTAAAGTGATGCCCGATCTTCCTATCCTTTTCAGGATTCAATGTTGTTGCTAAAGTAGACCCAGCAACAGGTTTTGTGACTGGAGGAAACCGCTTCAACTGTGGCACTTGGATGGACAAAATGGGGGAGAGTGACCGAGCGAGGAACAAGGGGATCCCTGCTACTCCGAGGTAACTCACAGACACAAAGGCTCTTCATATTTCTTCTGAATGATGGCAGAATGATGGGTAGGAAAAGGTGCAGCAGAAAAAAGGAGAATGAATTGTCAAGTAAAAGCCCTTAAAGTATTTCGGGGAGCTTCACAAGGAGTGGACTGAGGCTGGAGTCAGCAGATAAAGAGCCATTATCCACAGATTAATTGTACAAATGGACTGAAGAACGGGACTGAGGAGGAAAAAGAACTGTTGGTCCAAAGTCGTGTTTTCAGATGAAAGTAAATTTTGCATTTCATTTGGAAATCAAGGTCCCAGAGTCTGTAGGAAGAGTGAAGTGGCACAGAATCCATGTTGCTTGAAGTCCAGAGTGAGGTTTCCTCAGTGAGTGATGTTTGGGGTGCCATGTCATCTGCTGGTTCTGGTCCACTGTCTCTTCTTAAGTCCAAAGTCAATGCATCAAACTACGAGGAAATTCTAGAGCACCTCATGCTGTATGAAAAGGCTGATTTTATTTTCCAGCAGGACTTAACACCTGCACACACTGCCAAAGGTACCAATAGCTGGTCCAATGACCATGGTGTTCTTGATCTTGATTGGCCAGCAAACTCCCCTGACCTGAGCTCCCTAGAACAGAGGTCACAGATTAGCGGACCAGGGTCCGGATCTGGACCCACATGCTGTCCAATCCGGATTCAACCTGATTTTAAACATTTATATATTACTGCATGATGACCGACAGTGTCTAACTTCACTTGCGCTGCTTCTCGTGTTATTATGGTGTAGCCCTGCGGAGCGCTTTGCCCCTAGCTGCACGTGATGCAAATTAAGATGTGTCAGTTAGGGTTGATGCTGCTAGCTAATTTTAGACACAGGCAAACCCGTGGCAAGGCGGGCAAGAGGAAGAAGACGAAGAGAAAAAGAGCAGAGAAAGAGTGCACTGCTAGAAGAAGCGCAGTGAATTTGTGAAAGAAAAGTGAAATGACGTACTCAAAAATTAGGAAAGTAGACAGAAAATAGATCTTTTAAGGAAGAATGGACTGCCACGTACCCATTTGTCTTGCCAGATGGGAGCACAAAACCAATCTGCCTCATTTGACTGAGACAGTCACTCTCATCAAAAGCAGCAACATTAAGCGCCACTACGAAATGAAGAACAGCACATATTCCCAAACAAATCTACTTGCTTCAGCCATACGTACGCAAAATATAGCAGATTTAAAGGCGCAATATTATCGGGCCTTAACAATTATGGTCCATGCGTTCACTCCTCAGCTGTTCTCTGAGAATTGTGTGGATATTGGGACAGCGTAAAAAGACATTCACTGATGCAATGGTTGTCAAAGAATGTATGAGTGCAGTTGCTATGACATTGCTTGATGGAAAGCAAAAAGAAGAGCTTGGCAAAAAAAAAAATACAGCAAATCCCTTTGTCAGCAACATCAACCATAAAGCAGAAACCGTGACATATGATGTACTGGCACAGGTTGATGTAGTTTAAAAGTCAGAATGCATATGTTTGCCTGTAGACAAGTCCACTGATATAACTGAAAATGCCCAGCTTGTAGTTTTTGGGGGATTTTTTAAGAAAAATAAAAAAAAATGTTTGAAGACCTGTAAGGTGTAGCATCTCTGGAGAGCAAAACAAGATGGGAGGATATCTACCAAGCAATAAAGAAGATGTTAACAGAAATGGGAATGGATGTGAGAAAAGTTGTTTCAATCACTATAAATGGAGTGACTGAAACAACTTTATAATGTTAGGTGGCTGAGTAAGGGCAGAGCTATGGAGGGCTTTTGGTCCATTTAAAAAAAAATACAAACTTTCTTAGAACAACTGAAGAGCCAAAAGGCAACACATTTTCTTTAATTTCTAACATAGAAAGGTTTCCTGGATCAGTGTGTGCTTCTGTGTCTCTGCTCTCTGGTCTTTAACTCACAGTCAGTCAAGGCAGAAGACCGCTCAGTCTGTTCATTAAGAACCCATTCCTTATTACTGAGATCTGAGGATTTTCCAAGGAGGCAGGTGAGACCTTTAAATAGGCAAATGCAGGGTCTCTTCAATTGGAACTGGCAGATCTTCAGTCCAATTTGATGCTACATCTTTCTGGTTTCAAACAGTCTGAGACAGCTATTCCAACTATGAAAAAGATGACCCTGCACAGTTTGAGTATGTTTGGCTCAACATAATGCTGTGAAGTAACATTCTCCAACATGAACATAATTAAAAATAAATATCAATCCAGTTTCCTTTGATATGTGCTTGAGAATGGCTTTGTCGCCATTCAAGCCAAGATTTGGAATCCTTGCAGGGCAGCCTAAAGCCCACTTCTCTCATTAAGCGATAAAAAACAGCAACAGTCAGTTCAGGTGTTCTCTGTTTCAAAAAGCACTCTAGATTTTAATATGGAAAAAGTTTTTTGTGCTTAAAGTTCTATTTTTATGTTGTTTGTAAAGTTAAGACATAGATGTATAGACACCTGAATTTAATTTCAGTGTTAACTGTTATTTAAATTAACTAATTATGATTAAACATTTCTCTGGACCTTTAACGGTCGGTGATTTTTATCAGTGAGCCCTGCCCTAGAAAATCTATGGGCTGTTGTCAAGAGGAAGATGAGGCACCAGACCCAACAAGGCATATAACCTGAAGGCAGCTATCAAATCAATATGGGCTTCCATTACACCTACGTAGTGCCACATGCTGATCGCCTCTGTGCTGCAGTGCATTGATGCAGTAATTCATGCAAGAGGATGCCCAACCAAATATTGACTGCATAGAAATGGACATATTTTTCAGAAGCCTGATATTTGTACTTAAAACATCCTATTTTCAGTGGTCTTTGATATTAAAATTTTCTGAGATTCTTGTTTTTTTTTTTGTTTTGTTTTTTTTCCTGAGATTTTGGATTTCTTTACCTATAAACCATGATCATCAAATATATAAGGAATAAAGGTTTAAATAGTTTTACTCTGTGTAATGAATAGCTATAGAATAAGTTTCACTTTATGAAATTGCAAAAAAATTGCACTTTTACACAATATTAAAATTTTTTGGAGACGTTCCAGTGGATTGTTGTAAGCATGACATGTTTGTAATGTCGCAGTGAATACCATCAATAGCACCAACAATAATGCTGTATTCAAACTGTCTAGTTAGCAGTGATGTGAGTGACATCTGAGGCCTTGTCTACACGGAGATGAACATGGTACATTTTCAGAAATGATTAAGAAAAAGTGTGCATCCACATTAGGGCTGTCACGATTCATTGAATGACTCGAGGACCTCGATTCATAAAATTCAACAACTCAAAATTATCTACCTTGAAGATTTGTTACATTGTTAATTTATTCAGCACACTGTGTTCCTGTCAGTGGGCTACCACTATTGATAGCCTAGCCTGCTAATACATGTATGCCAAGTGTGTTTATTCACTATGGAGATAGAGAGCAGTGCAGAGAAAGAGACCTCAAGTTTTAAAGATGT